>NC_072829.1:3680000-3980000 GCF_027744805.1 Dunckerocampus dactyliophorus | reverse complement strand
ACATGTCCTGGAAGACACATAAACGACGACAGTGTCGAGGATCGACTCTCCAACTTGACAGACTAAACGTCGTTGTACCTTCTCGTTCCCAAAGTACATCAGATTTTTGCCGTCAAACTTCACATAACGCTTCTGGAAAACATAATTCCTACAAAATAAAAGCATACATACATCAGTCACAACACCAAGCCTGATCTATAGTTTATATAGTAGATTTCCCGCTTTATGGGATGGACCCAAAAAAAAATTCCCATTTTTAATACTATAATATGCCTCTCACAGTTATTACAGACATTTTAAATGGAGTTTTACACATTAAACAATAGCAGGTATACAGCACACAGTAAAACATGCAGTTACACAACATAGCATCTTGTCAAAGCATCTTCCGGCTGGAAAATGTTGAGTGAAACAACACCTGCTGCCGGAGTCATAGCTACAGCACTGTTTTTACCCTGCAGATAGCGCCGGCAACAACTCTATTATTGCTACTACAAAAAAACTAGTTATTTTCAATTTAAAGAAGAGAAAGGAAAACTGTGAATATGCGGGGAGCGAATGCCGAACCGCGAATAGGCCAGGATCTACAGTATAAATAATATTGGGCCTCATTCATGAAACGTTCTTACGCACAAATGTGATCGTAAAGCTTTCTTACGAAGATTTTTGGCATTTACAAAACGTGTTCTTAACTCACAGTTCTTAGATCTAAGAATAAATTCCGCGAACGCTCAGGAGGACTCTTACGCACAAATACAGCTTGCACTTTCAATGCGCAATCGCCCTCATGATGGATTTTGCAACCTGATCCCAAAAAATGTAGTGCAAATAAAATATCCCAACAATTATTTATCATCAAAACAACTAAAATATACTCCACTGATAAATATACTTTCAAATCCCAATTCATTCATCCATTTCCCGACCTCAATCGCAAACAGTATCACTCAATTAATATCCAAATAATCTCAGATTCACAACAAAATTGTGAATGTTGTTGCAAGTTTCCCTGGAGGTACACACGACTCCTACATTTTCCGAAATTCCTCTGTTGGAATGCGCCTGAGTCATGGCGCAGCATGCGACGGATGGTTAATCGGTGCGTAAAATGTTAATTTCTTTCCTTTTGCATGTTGTTATGTGGCCATTAACTTATTTTACAGGCACTGATTGAGGCTATGCCCTGGCACCTTGGCTCATGACACCATTGAATAATCCGCAGACCCCACAAGAACAAATGTACAACCAAAAGCACACACGTACACGTTCCTGCGTGGAGCGCACCATCGGTATACTCAAGGGACGCTGGATGTGTTTGGACACTGCAGGTGGAAGGCTGCTCTACAAACCAGAAAAGGTAAGTTTTGTAGTATTTAATATTAGGTTTTAGTTTATTTATGCTTTGGAATGGCAAAAAAAATAAGAGGCAAACATTCTGATTCTTTGTTTGTGAAGGCTCTCATTAATCCAGGAATTCTCCATTGCAAATATGTTTTATTTGGTCAACTGGATAAATAATTGATTCTCTCTGTTGTTGCAGGTGTGCAGGATCATAATGGCCTGCTGCGTCTTGCATAACATCGCAATGAAACGTGATGTGCCTATTGCGCACGGAGCACCCCCAGATAACGACATGCGCCCCCAGCGACATCTTGAGCCAGAGCACGGGGCTGCTGTATTAATTAGGCAGCGTCTAATCAAATGTAACCACAGAAAAAATAAATTGTCACACACAAACTATGTATTTTGACTTTATTTTTCCATCATGATTGTGTAAATATTTTGTAGAGTTTCCGAAATGGTTTGGTTTCTGATTGATGGCCCACCTCCCGTTTCCTCCAGATCCCTCAGCAGTCCAATCTTTTTTTTTTTACTCTGATTTGAAGTCAAACCACTTCTTTTTAACCTCTGCGGTGGTGCGTTTCTCCGTGGAAACGGCATTTATGTTTCCTGCAATGGTGCTCCATGCCGACTCTTTTTGGATGGCCTGATGACCGGTGGATACACGTGAAAATAAGGTGGTCTTGTGTTCGGTCACTCCTTGTAAAAGCACCTCTATTTCTGTAGAATTGAAGTTTTTCTTTCGTTTGTTGTCCAGCTGCTCCTCAGTCTTGCCCTTGCGCTTTGCCATCTTGGCCTCCAGCTGCCTGTTGCGCACGGCACATTTTTGACCTTATATAAAAAATAATAGGCGGTGACCTATGTAAATTAGGCCTCACATGCACGTGCATCCCCGTTAGCATTCATCAACCTAAGAACACCGGTGCGAACGATTATTCCTACTTAAGAACGTGTTGTGAATGTGGCGCAGTTTCCAACCCACGCCTTCTTAAGTACAGTTCTTAAGAAGACTTTTAAGAAGATGTTCGTGAATGAGGCCCATTGTTTTTGTGGTGGACGGCATCATCACAAGGAAGAAAGTTGTGGAAAGTGGAAAAGACCAAGACGCACCCAGTCAAAGGGCAGGAAGAGGAGGATGAGGACAAGAGGAAGGAGATGAGACAGCTCCTCATGAGGGAGGAGATGCACGGAGAAGCAGAAAGGAGGAGACGTAGTAGAAGCCACTGTGATGACCTTTGACCCCTGAGGTAAAAACACACATACGCTTGAGTTCAGCGGTGAGTGGTCAGGTGAGCCTCATGGACCACATCCTTAAGGTCTGAGCTGGACCACTTCAATCAAACGCACCTCGTGGTTTTCTTCTACCTGATCTGACCAGCTGCTTAAATCAAACGCACCTTGTGGTTTGCTTCTACATGGTCCAATTTGGTATTGTTAAATCAAACACACTTTGTGGTTTTATTCTATCTGGTTCGACCGGTTACTTCATCAAACTCACTCTACCAGATACTTAAATGAAACGCACCCCATGGTCTTCTCCTACCTGATCTGACAGGTACTTAAATCAAACACACCCTGTGGTTTTGTTCTTCATGGTCCAACTAGGTCCTTAAAAATCATACGCACCTTCAGGTTTTCTCCTACCTGGTACAACCAAGTACTTTAATGAAAAGCACCCTGTGGTTTTCTTCTAGATTGTCCAATCAGGTACTTATAAATCAACCCACCTGGTTTTCTTTTATCTGATCCAACCAGATACTTACATGAAACGCACCTCGTCATTTTCTCCTACCTGGTCCGACCAAGTACTTAAATTAAATGCACCCCGTAGTTTTCTTCTGCATGATCTACATGTAGTGTAACCTGCCTGGTCCAGCCAGCCCCACGTTCCGCCTGTGCTTGAAGCAGATTCCACCTAGGGATCGTGCTAAAAGCCCCAAATTTTGAACTCGATGTCCAGTGCGACTCTTAAGGCGTCAGGGAGTGAGGTTTACCAACGTACCTTTGCACAGCCACACTGGCCGGCATCCGTTACATAGGTACTTAGAAATCAAACGCACCTTGCCATCAAATGCACCATGTGGTTTTGTTCTACCTGGTCTGACCAGCTACATCAATCAAACGCACCCCGTAGTTTTCTTCTACCTGGTCCGACCAGGTACTTAAATCAAACGCACCCCTGCGGAGATAGCTTGTCCAGCCAGCCACTGATGATGGGCGTGGCTCTCTCGGCAAGGGAGGTGTAGCTGGCGTAAGGAGAGATGGTCAAGTCCTCATCAGTGTCCAGTGCGAGGCTGGTCAGAGGAGGCGGAGCTTCACCGACAGTGCTGTAACCCTGACAGTGAAACGCTTCAGGCAAAGACACCTTGAGATACCTGCACAAGCAAATGACAGTTGACTGATACATGACACGGTGGATACAGGGAGGGAGGAATTAAAAAGCGTTACCCTTGATCCTCAGCGTGCACTCCCTCCCCTCTCCTCGTTTCCTCGTCCCTTCCTGCTTCTCTCTGAACAGGGGGGATAAAACAAGCGTGTGGAGGAGCACTCGAGGGGAGCTGTCAAAGAAACGGCAGTCTCACCTCGCTGGTGAGCGGACTGACTCCTCTTTGGAAGACGGTTTCACAGTACGGACTGATGACGTCGGGGTCTTCTGCTGACACAAACAACGAGCTGCAGTGTTGGCGCTACACGGAGACGCGTCACACGGGTCACACTCACCTCTGACGGATCCCGACGAGTTGTTGCTTGAGTTGCCGCCACTGCCAGCAGAACTGAATAGGCTTTAATACCAATAACCAGCATGACTGACTGTGAAGCGATGAGCGGACATACCTGTTCCTCTCAAGGGTCCTCTCAGGTGTTGGCCTTGGCGGAGTGGGAGGAGCTAATGGCTTACTACAATAACCTCTTCCACTACCAGGGGCAGCAGACAAAGGCAAAGTGCCCCAGTAGATCTCATTGGATACCATCTCCATCCCACCAAAGGGCGATCCGGATGATCCCGACATCTTGCCGCTGTCAGGACGGCTAGGAGATAAGGGTGGCAAAGAAGCAGGTCGGACAGGTGAGGGAGACGAAGAGGTTGACGGGGACGACTGGCACGTGGTGGGCAGGACCCCACGCTTCATCCTCGGGGGAACGGGAGGCAATGACCCGCCCACCTCTGAAAAAGGCAACCTGCGAATCTGCCCCGCATCGTCCCGCCGCCTGTAAGCAGCTGGGTCCACAGAGCTCAAGCCCTCAAAGACAGAAAAACAGATGGACTCCTGGGAAAGTCTCCTTTGTGGGGGCGAGGCTGGGTCTGGTACTGGACAGAAATGGATTGGCGCGGTGCGGCGGCGGTTAAAAACAGTTCTGGGTTTGGGGACCGGCTTCACTGCAGTCCTGACAGCCTCTGAGCTCGTCAGCATGGCGGAGAGGTCCGGAGCCGAACTGTTCCTCAACGTCTCCAAGCTGCTGGGACTCGACAGCGGCAAGGGTGGAGCGTGACCACCGTGTGAGGATGGCAGTTCCATCACAGACTGACAGCTCCCCCACCGGAGATCAGCAGCGTTTCTCTGATTGGTCACTTGAACTTCCCTCCTCTGAATGTACGACACCAGCCGCAGGATTCTCTTCCGATGTCCGGTGGCCGTTATTCCCAGGCTGACCAAGGCGTCATGATCCAAGTAAGTGAGGTCTTCAGCCAATAGGAGACCAGCTCTCCTGAAGGAGTCTAGGTACCTGCGCAGACGCACAGTCAGTGGCAGAAAACCTCCACTCATACGTACATCTTCATTCATTCTCACCTCTCCAAATGGATGCCAGCCAGGAGCGTTTCAACCGCCGTGTTAGCATCCAGTGACGCCATGACGACCATCGTCAGCTCGGGTCAGATCGTCATCTCCCGCCGCCATCACTGACGCCCGCGACGACGACGGTCTTTCATCTTTGCTGGTCCGCCTACGGCATCAAAACGGTTTGATGGATAGCGTGTTAGCATGTTAGCACCTTTGCGCTCAGTCTTTAGAAATACAGTTGTTTGCTTTGTAAAAGAGGTAAAAGAGTAACAGAGCACATAAAGGAGATCAAGGACGACAGGGTGACTGAATTCTAATTGTTACTGATCTTTTATTGATCACATAAGACCCCTTTGAGCCGTGGCAGGGCAGCTAACACAAGCTAAGTATTGTGAGTCTGCGGCAGGCTGACCCTCCAACTCCTCGGGACGGGGGCGGGGTCATTGCGATGGTGACAAAAAGTGCGCTGTTAGGACACCACCAGTGAACATCAATGGCTGACTTTGTCTAACGAGCAGCTGATGAAGACGGACCAATCACAAGGTGAAAATCTGCCACATGACTCAGGAGGAAGTAAACACACACACACACACACACACACACACACACACTTCCTGACGTCAACGGGTGGAGTGTGTTTCCTGAAAAAGTTTGGAATGTGTCAACTTTGACCTCTATGTAACGCCACCAACTGAACATTTGGAAGGTGGAAGGAGGGCAAGTATATCTGAATGTTGGACAAAATGTCCTTGATTGTCCACAGAACACAAAGGTTTCATGTGTTCCAGCTGAAAGGGGCGGGGTTACTTCTAGCAAGTACTAATACTACTTAAAAACGAGCAAGAACTTTCCTGTTGCTATGGTAACGCTTGTGTACAGCTAGTTCTAGTTGGTCACCTTGCTCGTAGCCCACTCACTTGACGCCTGTCACACAGATGAACTCATGAGAGCACGGCGGCGAGGGCGGCGAGCGAGCCGGCAGACACACAAGAAGGATTGTTCCCCTTCTGGAACCACATGACGTCATCATTGACGTGTGCCAGTCCATCTCCCGCTAACGAGGAACTTCAGCAAGTCACATGACAACGCTGCTGTGTAAAAATGTCGCCCCCACCGGTGGAAGGCTCGCCAAAGGGTGGGACAGAAAATGGTCACAAAGAAAGATGTCCTCCCTTGTTGTCCGTGGAGAGTTCCCAGGTGTTGCAGACACACCTGTAGCGAGCACAAGATGTGCTGACTGGAAAAACGTCTTCAACAGGAAACGCTGCGCGGGTGGCAATGACATCACAACAGGGAGTTTCTGAAGAGGAAGACGCGTTGGTCCAACATCCTGTTACTGTTTGTGTGTGTGTGCATGTGTGTGATTGTGTGAGAGAGAGACAATGGCACATGCTGCCTGCAAGGAACTATTGGACATCCTAAAAGACAACTAGACAGGAAGCAGACGCAGACGCTTTCCACAAAAAGTTACTTTTTGCCATACCTACACACACACACACACACACACACACACACACACTTCATCAATTTATTTTTTTAACTTTCCTTATTTTTTATTCTAAAAAGATAATTGGGTGATGCTGCTCCCATGGCAGCTATGATTGGAGGAGTTATCCTAACTCAGTTAACCAACAACTAGTACAACTAATCAGTGCAATCGGTACAACTAGTACAACCAACAATTTCAACCAGTGCAATCAAGCAGTACAAACAATTAGTATCACCAGTACAACAAACTAGTTCAACCAATATAATGAGCCAGTACAACTAATCACTGCAAACAATTAACTAGTTCAACAAATACAACCAACAAGTACACCCAACCAGTACAACCACAAGCAACCAGTTCAACCAGTACAACTAACTACAATAACCAATTCACCCAGCCAGTATAACTAACTATTACAATGAGTACAACCAACGAGTACACCCAACCAGTACAACCACCACAACTAGTATAACCAGCCAGTTCAACCAACCAGTACAACTCAGTAGTACAACCACCACCACAACCCACCGGTACAACCACCACAATCAACCAGTACAACTAGTACAACTAATCACTGTAACCAGTACAATTAAGTAATACAACCAGTACAACTAACTAGTACACCCAACCAAGCACACTGGTTCAACCAGTACAAGCAGTACAACCAACCAGTATAATCATTACAACTAATACAAGCAACCAGTTCAATCAGTACAAGTAATCATTGTAGCCAATACAACTATCTAGTGAAACCAGTACAACCACCACCACCAACCAGTAAAACTAGTACAAGCAGTACAACCAACCAGTATAATCATTACAACTAATACAAGCAACCAGTTCAATCAGTACAAGTAATCATTGTAGCCAATACAACTATCTAGTGTAACCAGTACAACCACCACCACCAACCAGTAAAACTAGTAGAAGCAATACAACCAACCAGTGCAATCAGTACAACCGGTCCAACTAGTCACTGCAACAAGTACAAGTACAACTAACTAGTACAACCTGTCAAGATTTCAAACCAGCAAAACTATTATAACTAGTCAGACAAGTCTAACACTTTAAACCCTAAAACCTGTTCCACCACTCGCTCAGTATCTCACCACACTAGTAAAACCAGTTCAACTTTGTGTTTCCGGTTCCGACGCTCATCCAGAACGCGACATTTTGTGACAGAACTGAACCGCAAACCCAAACAATTTGACTCGGTCACTCACGTCAGTCCTGTCCTCCTCTTCGATCCACATCCGGTCTGCAAAACGTCCAGCTCCAAGAACCAGATCCAGACCGAGTCTTTAATCCAGAACCAGTAAGTTTCGCTGCGTCCGACAAAAGGTTCTGCAGGTTCTGGGAGTTCTAGAAGGAAACATTCCGCTCAGCAGCGTAGACGTAAAAACAAAATAATAATAACGTCTGCTACTTCCGGCTTTTTCGACTTCAAAATAAAGGTTTCCCCAATTGTTGCGCTGCATAAAATATTGATCAGGAACGATGAATTCAGCATTGATTCCGTGATTAATGTAAAACACAACTCTCTAACGCTAAATATGCATTTTAATGACCACGTGACGTATGTTCATTAATAGAATAAAATTAAAAGTAATGAATGAAGTCGTATGTTTTTCTTGTTTTAATTACTGGGTGTGGACATGAGTGTTTCCCTCCCATCATCATTCTGCTTCTGGTTTCTATTTTGTGAGGAGCAGCACAGGAAGAAGCTGTGCTTGGCGGTCTGCTGGTGATGTGATGCGGACAGGAAGTGAATACTGAGGAGCTGGTGGAGTTTCCTCCTGGCTGCAGAGCGACAGGATACAGGAAGTGTCTGAGACAATATGGAGCTGCACATAAAAACAAAGCGAGGAAGTCACACTTGACCGGACGCCTCCCGAGCTCCCGTTTGCCGCCTTGGAGTCACGTGCACGAGCGTGTGCACGTACATATGTGTCACATTCAAACGGGTGGGGGTGGGCGGCCATCTGCCTCGACCCGGAATGCTAGGGCGACGTGAGCAAGTCAGCATGTTGCCTGTCAATCACTATGGAAATACAGCTGTGATCACATCACCTGTTGTTGACCTTTCACTTGAAGGACGTACGCCCATATAAGGTCATCACGCAAACATTAGAAAACACTTTATTTTTTTGTAATGCTATGAAAGATACACTGAACACAAATGTGTGGAAAACATATGATGATGTGATGCCATCAGCAGGGGCCGTCCTTCAAAATCACAATGTCCAAGTTCTTCTCCCTGCACACACACACACACACACACACACAGACGTGACCTAAGAAAAGCTTGACATCGCCACGGTAACAAGAGATGTCACAGCATTGTGTTACGACCCTCTCAGGGTTACAAACTCACAGTCTGTGAACACACAGAGAGCATTCGTTTGGATACGTGGCACCATCGCTGCCGCAAACTGGCGAGTAGTTGAGGGGGCACGCCCGGGTCACACTGGTCCCGCTGCAGGAGGGCTGCAAACAAACACACAGATGTGTATGGACTCACCGTGGAGATTACAGAATTCTTCACACATAAGTCAGGGCCTGTGTCTCAAATGGAATACTTCTGTCAGTACACTTCATTAAGTGTACACAGGATACCTGCAGTACTTCCTGAATGGGTGGATTTTGACAGTGCAGTGCTGTCCCAAATCCCAGACTGTCGTTGTGCACTTACCAGAAATGAAGATCGCAATATGTACTCTCTTCTTGTCTCCTTTTTAACTCTGAATTGCAACCACTCTTCTGCTAAGATGGCTCCTGTTGAGGGTGGTGTGTGTCCATCACTTGACCGTTTGGAGTGCAACATCCGCGTACTGACTGTGCACTTCATTCTGCCGTACTTCTCAGTGTGAATGCAATTATGCACTTAAAAGACTATGCTTAAGTAAGTATGCAAGTTTACCAAGCTCCCACTTCCACTTCAATATGTATCCCATGTAAACTGCATACTTAGTCCCTGATTGTGCGGATTTTGAAAGTGTAATGCTGTCCCACATCTTGACGTTGATGTGCACTCACCCACCTCAACAGTCGCCATCTTGGCTACGTAGCGATAGCGGAGGGACTAGCTCCAGTGGTTGCAACTCACCATTAAAAAAGAAGAGGAAGTGGGTAAATGTTGCCTTGTTCCTGCTAAGTGCACAGCAAAAAAGTGATGGTTTTGAGACAGCACTACACTATCAAAATCGGGGCACTCGTGAACAAAGTACACAGTGTACACAGCACACTTGTTGGAGTGTACAACTGGAAGTATAATAGATACTTTATTAATCTCCAAAAGAAATTCACTTTCTGAAATTCACAAATTGCACCCTTCAATATTCCATTTGAGACACAGGCTGTGTTCACACTGCCATACACTTAGCACCAACTTGAGTGGTTGCAATTCACAATTAAGAAGAAGAGAAGAAGAAGAGGGTAAAAATTGCGATCGTCATTTCTATTAAGTGCACAACAACCGTAATGGATTTGGGACAGCACTACATTTTCAAACTCTGCACCCTCAGGAAGGGGGCCTATGTGCTCCAATTTTGACAGTGTAATGGTGTCCCAAATCCATCACTGTTGTTGTGCGACACATTTACTCACTTCTTCTTCTCTCCTTTTTAATGGTGAATTTCAACCACTCGAGTTAGTCCCTCCCCTTCTGCTGCGTAGCCGTGGTGGCGTCTATTGAGGGGGGTGAGTGACCATCACTGCATGCTTACCATTTTGACTGCTTTAACCACAACATCCGGGTACTGACAGTGCACTTCGTTCTGCCGTACTTCAGTGTGAATGCACTTACGCACTCAAAATGCTCAATGTAAGTAAGTACAGAAGTGTACCAAATCAGACTTCGGCGGTGGATGTGTTCCAAATCATGCACTTCCACACTTACACTTCAGTATGTATACTATTTACACTGCATACTTAGTTCCTGAGGGCGCTGATTTTTACAATGTTGTGCTGTCCCAAATACTATACTACTGTTACTGTGGTATAAGTATGGAAGTATGGCAGTATGGAAGTACACGATTGGGAACACAGCCTATGTCTTCAATGGAATACTTTCATTAGTACCCTTCAATTAGTACTGTGTAGACAGTGTACTTAGTTCCTACCTTTGCCAATTTGGACATCCCAAATCAATCACTGTTGCTGCGCAACGGGGGTGGGGGGGAGTGTCCATCACTGTGCACTCACTATTTTCAGCGTGACTTGACTGTGCATTGCAATTGCCCTGCCTCTCAGCATGAACGCACTTGTGCACTTAAAAGACTAAATGCAAGTACACAAGTGCGCCAATTGAAACACAACTTATAAGTGAAAAAAGTGGACGGATGGAGACTCATTTTTGACACATTTTGGACTGTCTGGTCTAGATGATGTCTTCTTCTGCTTGCTCACTGGGTGGACGCTTGAACGCCTCTAGTGGAGAGATGGTTTAAGAAGAAGAGCACAGAAGAAAAAGAAAAGAAATAGATCTTACCCTCCGGGAAATGCTGGATTTGTCCTCAGCAACTGAAAACACAGAAGAAACATCTTTGGAAGTGCAGGTTCTTCTCTGATTGACTACTTAATGTTGATTAGGAAACGTACGTGCACAGAGGACCATGGTCACGCAGACGAAGAGCAGCCGTGCACGCCTCATGCTGACCAGACTCATGCACACTGTGCCTGGATGCGTGCGTGGTGGTGACATATACACTCCCGGCACGTGCACGTCGCCCTGCGCGCGCTCCCGTGTTGTGACGGACGCCTTTGTGTGCGTTTAATCGCAGGATCAACACTGCTCGCAGATCTCGCTGACACGGGCGCAAAAACACAACAACAACCTCGTGAGACAAAACACGACACGCGCCGTCACCGTCTGCCGCCTTCTTCATTGTCATCAAGTTTGTGTGTGTGTGTGTGTTTGTGTGTGATGCTTTCATCCATTCATAAGCAAAAGGTGTACGTGCAGGTGAGGCACACCGGAGGAAGGTGACGATGTTTTGGTGAACATTCAGCGTTTCTGAGGCAGCACTTATAAGTTGGATCGTTTAGCTCACCTTTTCACAGAAACGCCTCTCAACTTGACTTGTTTGGCAGGAAGAGGAAAAATGGATAACACGTGACGCCACCCGTGTGCTAAGCTAGGCTAACTGCGTGTTTTTTGCCAATATAGTTTGCTTTTGTCTAGTGATTTCCGATAATTTGCATAAAAATGAAATATCAGATCCTATTGGTATCGTTTTTTTCTGCAGATGATATCGATGGAAGAGTATTGCCTTCAGATTGTAAATAAATGTAAAGAGAAAGTGATAGTTTCACTTCCGCGTCCCACCGCAACAAATGGTGCGTTCAAGGACAGCCTAACAAAGTGGAAAAATCTTGCTTCTCCACTAAACACTCAGTGAAACAAAATGACCCTTACGTGCAAAAATTGAGAGCAAATATGCAATTTGCAATGACTGTCAAGCGCTGTTTATGCCAGGGGAGAGTAGGATGTCTTCATTTAGCACTTCTATCACACCTCAGGAAGAGTCACCACGCAGCGCTTTGGCACTTTTTCTATGTCGTGTATTGCATATTGCATTATTAAGTCTTATTTTGCACATACAGAGTGGCTGCTGCATATATCGCATCGGTTGACATCAGTATCGGTTATTGGTGAAAAGGCCAATATCGAGCATCTTCTTTTGACTGGTCTCTGAAGATGCAGCATGGCCGAACATTTCATCCAACCTAGCAACACCGACCCCCCAGTCCTAAGACCACTGTCACAAACCAGACGGCCCCCACCCTCAGTCCTAAGACCAGTCACAAATAACAATGAACCTCCCTCCCTCATCCCTAAAGCCACTGTCACAAACTAGTGGGAGAAGTCAAGGTGACATCAGGGCTGCCATCAGTGACATTCCACCCCTCCAATGGGCCCGCCTCCGATCACCAACGATTTGACCTGTGAAGACTTCTCAAAGAAAATAAACAATGCTATCAATCTCCAAAAGCTTTATTGACCTTTGAAGAAAACAATGATTCTTGATGAAGGCTTCAAAGTGTCTCATCATCTTCATCCACTTGCCCCGAGGGAACTCATCTTCATCCACTTGCCCCGAGGGAACAACACCTGCCGAGGCAAAAAAACATTCTAGAACGCTCCTTGGCCTTTGTCAGCATGCTCCTCATGCAGCCCTCCTCCAGCGGTTCCGAGATGGGCAGCAGACCGTGCTTGGCGTGTGTGCCTTGCGCTTGGCAGTCGGAGCAGAGGTTGTAGTTGGGACAGATGCTGCACTTGAAGCGGACGCCCACCACGGGGCCGTTGCAGCCCGCACACGTCGGCTGGGGGTTGAAGGTGGAAGGGGCTAAGGCATTAAGAGGGACGTCTTCCTTCTCTGTTAAAAGAGTTGAACAGAAGACTCAGGCTGTGTTTGAAAAGGCAGACTTAGCATTTCAATAAGTGCACACTTAACACTTCAATAAGTACACTTAATTCCTGAGGATGCAAATTTGTTCCAAATACATTACCGTAGTCACACATTTAACAGAAATGCTGATCACAATCCTACACATTTTAACTACAGTCCACCAATTGCGCGTTGCAACAACTAGTGGGGCGTGTTGAGTGCAACAGTACTAAACATCTCACTGCACTTTGGCACTCAAAATGCTAAGTGTACGATTTTAAACACAACCCCAAGTATTCGCTGATAAAAGTCACAGATGATACCTTTGATGAAAATACGTAAAGTGCCGTCCTCCATGCAGGCCAGGCCCATCCCCAGCTCTTCATCCGTAGAGAACGCCACCAGGTCTTCGTCCTCATCTGCAACCACAACTGTGACTTAACTTTCATTCATGTAATCAGCTTGAAAATCTACTCAGTACTCAAAAGTCTCACCTCTGTAGAACATTTTGAAGGTAGAGCCCTGCAGATTGGAGAACACGTCACAGCTTTTCCCACTGAGATACTCGAATATGCTGGACACGTCCTGGTCCACCGTGAACCTGCGAATCTCTCTCACCGCGTCGTCGTCGCCCAGCAGGTAAGCTTTCACCGTCATAGGCATGTCGTTGCTGCTTCGTCTTCTTCTTCCAAAAGCTTTGATGTTCCCCACTGTTGTCCGAGTCGGGAATAAAGTACCAACTTTGTGACGATGCTTAGAGATGGGTCGTTCGCTCTTTGAAGTCTAACATCCTTTCTTGTTGCTTTTTTGTTAAAGCCGCGCGTGATTGGTCAAAATAACGCTACACAAAACAAACTGCTCACGACGAACAGGATGGAAAAATAACTTAGTTACATAATTAAAGACTACACGCAGGAAAGGTGAGGAGCAGCGGGAAACAAAAGTTGAGGCACTTTTTGTCATAGCTGTCAACATTTACATTATACAGTAAGTTTTATAAAATCAGTTTCGCTGACTTGTTTTGTATTTTGAAGGCCCGATTTTACAGGTTTAAAGGATGTGATGCAACGATCTTTCCCGAGTGGACCGGAAGTTGTGCTGTCTTTCTATTAACGTTGAAATACCAGAAAATACGGAAAACTCTTCACCTTCATGTCATTTATTAAAATCGGGTATCGTAATTATTGCATTGGTAATAAATTACGGGAAGATAATCCATAGGATACAACCTTGTAAACGTTTTCAAGAAGATTTGTAAATAACATGGATCCATGTACTATGCACATTTTGCAATTTAGTTGATGAAACAGTTCGCTATTGAATGTTTTTTGAATGTATACATTCACGTGTTTCTCACACGTTAGAAAATAGTAACGGTTAAGGTAAACAGACAAAAGTCATCCCTCGCCACAGTGCTTCCGATTTCGCGTTTTCACTATAATTAAAAACGTAGTCACCGTTTCGTGGTTCAATACAGCCTATAATTTGTCAAAAATATGCATATTTAACAACATTTGAGTTTTGCCTAAATTAGGCATTTTCAAGCATAACATGGATAAACAAACTAAAATACAAATGTAAGGGCGACACCGCAAGGAGACACATTTGATCTGTAGTATTCTGGACGGGTCCCCAGGTGTCAGTAATGTTCCATTATGTTACATTGACGAGACCAAAACCACTTGTACACAGAAACCGGAAGTAAAAGAACAATAACATGGAACTCTCCCAATGCAAACATGTAAGTCTATATTATGTCTTATTTTCTGTTATTATGTCCACTATATCGAGCAATATGATTGGATGTTATTTCATGTCTAGAGGGCCCTAATAATCTCAAGTATTTACAAGGTCGTAAACAGGTTTTCCATGGTCTAACTACGAAAGTAGTCAATTTATAAATAAAGAGTTGTACTTTGTGGAAATTACCTGCGCTAAACGAGGAATGACTATTTGGATATGATATACAATATAAAATATATTTTAAATGTAATTAACACACATGCAAAATTCAGAAATGTAAATAGTCAAAAAGAGTGCCACAAATACAGTACAAGAATTTACAATTAAAATGGCCACACTTCAATTTGCTGAAAAGACCGGACACTAAAAAAGGCCATTAAAACATCTGAATTTGTGACCAAAACATTCAATCGTGCTCTTTTGAGTTATTGATGATTTACATCATTTACCCTCACTTTGTTTTTGTTTTTTTAAAATTAAAGTGGCCTTTGCATCCTTTCATTTTTCAATATGTGGCCCTCTGTGGAAAAAGTTTGGACACCCCTGACTCAGATTGACCCAATGCTTCTCAAATAGCTTGGGCTAGGGTGGCCACCTTCACGGAGGTCAATAGAATAGCACAAACGTATTACTTTGCTGCTTCAGGAGTCTCACAAGCCATCCGTGCTCAGTAAGAGTCCTTCAGCTATATGGCCCCCACAACCTCCGGTGTTCACCACTGGGTTCAGGGGTTGCTGGCATGAACCACCTTGCAACCAAGTTCCGATCGGCTGCACGTAATACGGCCCATTCGGACTCTGCAGCCTCGTCTTTCCCTTGGATGCAAGCGAAGAGCTGTTGGATGTGAGAGTTGAAGGCTCGACAAATGCAAGACTCTGTCAAACGTACCGAGTATCACGCTCCCCCAACCATCTAGTCCAACTCAACTCACCAGGGGGCGATCAATGGACCGCTCAGCCCCTCTAACTGGACAAGCTGTGGTTAGCACAGAAGTCCAATGGTCATTGCCAACATGGGCATTGAAGTCTCCCAGTAAAACTACAAAGTTACCATTGGTGATGTTCTCCAGCACCCTTCTGATGGGACCCAGAAGGCTGGGTACTCAGCTGCCAATGGGTGCATACACACAGAGCTCTTTCCAGAATGCAAGGGCGTGTGGAAGTAACCCTCTCATTCACTGGTGATGACTCCACCTCGAAGGCACCGAGCGAGGGGCCTATTAATAAGCCCACAGCGGCTTGCCGCTTCTCCCTTGCAGCGAGGTGTTTGGTTTCAGAGCCCGAACTGTGGGCTGAGGTAAGCTCGGGCTCCTTCCCTACCTGGGAGGTGACGTCCCATGTCTAAAGAACCAGATTTGGCTGGCGAAGATCAGGTTGCCCAGGCGCCCACCCTCGGCTGCCACCCAAGACATAATGTACTGTGTTTACCCCCACAGGTGGTTGGCTGGGCTTTTTGGGCTGGGCTCTGGGGCGACCCTGCCTGGGCCAAGTGTGCCTTATTGTTTTCCATAGGGTCTCCCGAACCACTCGTCCTCTTGAATTGTTGCCAACCTCTGCCTTATTCTTTGATGGATGTTGTTCAGCGGCATCCATGATGTCACACTACTTGCCATCCTGTGGTGGTATTGAAGATTGCTCGAAAGTGCATAGAAGTCAAAATGTCTTTATTGCAAAAAACGTGTGAAACACAATTATGTAGTCCAAAATAAGGCAAGGAAACCACCACAATCCTCAACGAGTTCAAGTTGGAATAGCGACCGTTCTTTTCCGCACAGTAACTCATGTGGGCATCTGGTACCACACACTGCAACTCATGACTTTCTGGTGACTTTTGACAATCTCTTAGCACACAGTGGACATTTCAAACAAATTATTCTCTCTTGAGTGCGTGTGTGCTGCTATTTAAGACAAACCTTTTAGTATGTTTTTTCCATGTGCAATACCACGTGTGGCCTTTGCGCAAATTCTTTACCACAATCTGAGCAACTCAGAGATTTCTTCGTGCGTTTTCATGTGCGCTGCCACGTATCTCTTTTGAGCAAATTCTTGACCACAAAATGAGCAACTGTAAGGTTTCTCTCCTGTGTGTGTTCTCATGTGAGTGGTCATGTTTGCCTTTCGAGCAAATTCTTTACCGCACAATGAGCAACTGTAAGGTTTCTCTCCTGTGTGTGTTCTTGTGTGTTGCACCAAAATGTACCTATGTGTAAAATTCTTTCCACAAAATGAGCAACTGAAAGGTTTCTCTACTGTGTGTGTTGTCGCGTGTTCCACTAACTTGAATTTATGAGTAAATTTCTTGCCACAACCTGAGCAACTAAAAGGTTTTTCTCCGGTGTGTGTGTACATGTGTGCTTCCATGCTTGACTTGATAAAGAATCGTTCATTGCAAACTGAACAGCTGTGAGGTTTTTCTCCTGTGTGTTTTCGTATGTGTGATTCCATGGCTGCCTTTTGAGAGAAGTGTTTATCACAAGCTGAACAACTATACGGTTTTTCTCCAGTGTGTGTTCGCATGTGCGCTACCATGACTGTCTTTTGACTGAACTTTTTATCACAAACTGAACAACTGTAAGGTTTTTCTCCAGTGTGCGTTCGCATGTGAGTTTTCATGGCTGTCTTTTGAGCGAATCCTTTATGACAGACTGAACAACCATAAGGCTTTTCTCCCGTGTGTCTTCTCATGTGTTCCACCAAACTCTGCCTGCGAGTGAATTTATTGCCACAAACTGAGCAACGAAATGGTTTTTCTCCTGTGTGCTTTATCATGTGGTCACACAGCTTACTCTTAAAAGTAACGCTTTTAGTACAAACTGAGCAGGGAATATCTGTTTTACCTGTCGTCTTTTCAGAGCATGCAGTGTGTTTGTTGTCAGTATGAGTCCCCATATCACCGTCACTGTCTGCGTCACTGCTCAAAGCCCCTTGGGTGTCATTCCTGTCTCCATCCTCAGGAGAGTAAGATGTGTTCTCACAATCTGATAGTGGAGCCAAGAGGTTGTCTGTTTGTGATCCTCCACAGTGGTCTCCATCTTCTGTTGTCATGTGTTGCGGTGAGCGGCTTCTTGGAGGCTCCACCGCTCTGTTGTCCTCACTTGGCCTGTGATAAAGCCGTGAGGACTCTGAAGGAGGCCGTTTGTCTTTGTGGTCTTCAATCTTCACAGAGACACCAGTCAGTGGAAACATGGTGAGCTCAGCCTCCTCTGGCCCGAGAACACGCTGTCCCTCTTGAGTGGTCCAGAGTTCCTCCTCTTCCTCTTTAATATGCGGGGGCTGTGGTTCCTCCTGCTTCAAAGAGGAACTTCCCCCCTGCGGCTGGGGGGGACGTTCTGCTTGATGGCCAATCTGCTGCTGGATGTCTGTAAGGCATAAATACGCGCACCTTTTGCCATGAGTTATTTCTTGAATCAGTAGTGTTTTATCACCTCACATCTCTGCTTTGAATTGAGGCAAGTATGTTGCTTTTTCCACGGGGTTAATACATTTATACAAATCAACAGTTGGGAGCTGGTGACTCAGGGGGTAAAGCAGGTCGTCCAGAAACCCAATCCCCGTTTCCTCCATCCCAGTCATTGTTGTTGTGTACTTGGGCAAGTCAACTCACCCACGCTATACATAAATCTAACCCGTTATTAACTTTCTGCAATCAAAAGGGGTGGATGTGGATGTCAACAGCATCGATACATGCATTCCAATGTACAGTGGGTTCGGAAAGTATTCACAAAGTTCATTCAGCACCCAATCTTGACAGAAAAAAACAGAAATGTAGAAATTTTTGCAAATTTATTAAAAAAAGAAAAACTGAAATATCACATGATCATAAGTATTCAGACCCTTTGCAGCGACATTCATATTTAACTCACATGCTGTCCATTTCTTCTGATCATCCTTGGGATGGTTCAGCTGTGTTCAATTAAACTGATTGGACTTGATTAGGAAAGGCACACACTTGTCTATATAAGACCTTACAGCTCACAGTGCATGTCAGAGCACATGAGAATCATGAGGTCGAAGGAACTGCCCAAGGAGCTCAGAGACAGAATTGTGGCAAGGCACGGATCTGGCCAAGGTTACAAACGAATTTCTGCAACTTGGTGAGTTATATTTCCTTAGGGGGGACTAAAAGAGAATGAGTGAAACGCGTTAGGAAAGCGGACAAGCGGAGTCCGATACAAGCCTGCAAAGAATAAAACCTTGTGAATACTAGTCAATGGCAAGTAACAGAGGGACGGCAGAGTCTGAGAAAATCCGCAAAAGAACAGGATGGCGGAGTCATACGTTCATTTAAATTCCGTATTGTGTGAGTGGAGACTGTTTCACTAGAAGCTTATCTCATACCAAAGCGTGAGACTAAGTGCTGACTTGTTGTGGAAGCAGAGGCAAGAATCCGGGGTAGAAGCTTGAGAATTACCACAATAAGATTGTTTCTCACCACCTCACTGACAGAAAGAAAAGCCAGCTATTAGAATTCCCTAGGAATTATCATCATAACTGGGACCAAATTGAATTAAAATGAGAAACGGAAAAAGTCACACAAAATATAAGAATAATTTGCAAAGTAACGATTGGCGGTTCATCGAGCGACAAGATCCGACTAAATTAAAATGCCTAGATGTTTGGGTGACTAGTACGGGTATGATGGCCAGCTAAATTCCCCAAAAATAGTGTCGTTACAGGACCAGATAAGTCAGTGGATGAAAAATAATTATAAAGATGAACAAAGGCTATGAAGTCATGCAATACTGGCTTAATAAAAGGGGGGGGAGTGAAAGAGGAATGTCAAAGCGCAAATCAGGAAACAAAGGAATAAAACCTGTAATTGAGGATGTAAATAGCAATACACCCATTTCTTTCCAGTCAGGAAGGCTCCAACGTCTGTCGGCTGGAGAATGGTGCAAGATTTACAAGCCGTAAATGACGCAGTGATCCAAAGAGCACCATGCGTACCTGATCCACATACGCTTCTAAATTCATTAAGGCCTGATGACACTTATTTTACAGTAGTAGGCATCAGCAATGCTTTCTTTTCAGTACCAGTAGATAAAGAGCCAATTTTGGTTTGCCTTCACCTTTGGAGGAAAAACGTTACACCTAGACCAGATTACCCCAGGGGTATTGCGAAAGCCCCACCACTTACTCACAAGCCATGACTGCTAGCATGGCCAAGTTTCATCCTCCAGGGGAAGTCAAATGTTAGTGTATGTGGATGACATTCTTTTGGCATCACCTGATAAACCAACATGTGTCAAGGACACTATAGCATTGCTACATCATTTAGCAGCTGAAGGTTACAAAGTGAAACTGAAATTTTGCAAAGAAACTGTTTAATACTTGGGTCATGAATTAAATGCAACAGGATGAACTGTATTAGAAGATGGGAAAACTGCAATTACAAGCACCAAAACACATGACCGAAAGGCACATGTCATTCCTTGGATTAACTCATTACTGTAGAGCTTGGATTCCAAATTATGCAGAAATTGTTGCTCCACTGTCAGAAGAGAAGAAAAACAAAACATCTGACCGCCCCATGTAACTAGGGAACTCCCTAAGGAAATAAAAAGCGAGGAGACGGAGGGTGTATTCAGAGCGGCAGAAGGTTGTATGCGGAGTACATTTCTTCCTTTCTCCTCGTGAGTCAAAAGGCCAAACTTGTTGTCTTTCTCCTGTCATTGTGTTATGAATGTTTTAGGTTGCATGAACCTGACACAAACCAGGCACCACTCATCACCTGCCCAATACAATCCCGAAGGTTCACCTTTCAACAGGACAATGACCCTTAGCACACAGCTAAAATAACAGGAGTGGCTTCAGAACAACTCTGTGACCGTTCTTGACTGGCCCAGCCAGAGACCTGACCTAAACCCAACTGAGCATCTCTGGAGAGACCTGAAAATGGCTGCCCACCAACGCTCACCATCCATCACCTGACAGAACTGGAGAGGATTTGCAAGGAAGAATGGCAGAGGATCCCCAAATCCAGGTGTGGAAAAACTTGTTGCATCATTCCCAAGAAGACTCATGGCTGTACTAGCTCATGGGGGGGGGGGGGGGGCTTCTACTCCATACCGAGCACAGGGACTGAATACTTATGACCATGTGATAGTTCACTTTCTTTTTTCATACATTTGCAAAAATGTCTACATTTCTGGTGGGGGTTTTTTGTGTGTGTGTGTGTCAAGATGGGGTGCTGAGTGTACATTAATGAGAAATAAAATGAACTTTTTAGATTTTGGCAAATGACTGCAATGACAGTGAAACATTTCAAGTGGTCTGAATACTTTCCATGCCCACTGTACGGTAAAAATAGCAACACCATACCTGTCGTCATCCTACGGTTCACCAACAGAGAAAAACGGGGGCCGTTGCACTAAACTAGGATGGGTTAAACCGGGATACCTTGGTTATCCTGACTCAACTTATCCGTGATGCGGTTACACAATTGCATAATCATAATTTGATTCCACATACGTTCTGTATGAAGGTTTTAAGTGTTCTTGCATATATGTTTTAAGTGTCATTTTTCCCTGAGGTCATATTTCTCCTAAGAATTGTCAGTAAATGTCATTGTGGTGGTAAACGACTATGTACTACGTTACCCAGAAGGCTTAGCGCTGGAGGGGAAACCAAAAGTAATACCCACTGTTGAAGCTACAAGCGAGTAACGGTGATGTGCTAGTATAAAGTACGCATTCTCATTGCCATGGTGACCCGACAGCGGGGTCTATTTCAGGATGCTTCATGCGTGTATCTGGGATTGGTTTCACCTGGCTTGATTAATCCTCGTCTGCTCATCCAGGGAGCCGCTGCACAAAACTAGGATAAGGGATTAAGCCGGGATACCATGGTTATCCTGGCTCAATTTATCCATGATCCGGTTGCACGAAAGTGGAAAGTTGGATATGTTCTGACATAAGTTACCATGGAGATTTATTCTGTAGAGTTAGCCCAGGCCAGGCTGAAGTCCAGGATCTATTTCATCTCATCCCATAGGTCAATCAGTGGTCACCATAAATGAAACCAATAATGAATCCACTGTCCATTACACAACGTTATCACAGTCAACTGCACCGTCACTATTTCAACATTTACAGTAATTTCAATCATTGTACAAAAAGGGTTTTAGATGATGTTGCAACCATTAGATCATTTAGGGGAAACTGGAGGTTTACACGCTCTTATTGTGCTAATAAAGCAAAGAGTTCCTAGATATTACTTTGTTAAACAAGCAACACTACCGGTTAATATTTGGATTTTAATTATGATGGTTTCAGCAGAGCAGAGTGTATTTGTGCACGACTTACACACAAAGTATTGTAGTGGCATCAAGTGGCTTTTTTTTATTTGCTCTTTTGCATCCTCGTAAACCTTCCACCCGGCTTGATTAATCCGTGTCTACTCATCCTGGCTTGGGCTTTGTGCAACCAGTTAAGCCTAGACCAGGGGTATCAAACTCATAGCCCGTGGGCCTTTTGCGGTCCGCCAAGTCACATTTTGCGGCCCGCGACTTGACAGGAAAGACTACTGTAAATGTGTCTCGTGAGGTCCAAGTTAAGCCAATGATGCTCACAGGGTGAAGGCATAAGCTACCACGGAACTAAGGGTGTGTCCCATGGAGAAATGGGGGTCACTAAACAGAACACTCCCTACAATCGTGGTGCTAACACACACACACACACACACACAAAATGACAGTACAACATGTAACAGGTAAGTAAATACGAGGGGTGTAACGGTACGCTAAAATGTAATTATGGTTCAGTTTCTTGAAGTGCTCGGTTTGGTTCATTTTCGATACAAAAAAGGGAGAAAAAATGATTGAAATGCTTTTATTTTAAAAACGCAAACTTTTTAAAAAATGAATAAAAGCGACCCATTAGACTGAGTTTTTTATTTTTTAAATAGAAATATAATAAAATAAACTGTTTAAACATTGTGGTGAAATTTTAATAGAAATATAATAAAATAAACTGTTTAAACATTGTGGCAAAATGTAATGGACAGTTACTTAAATCTGTCTGCACGTGATGTTCAACCAAAATCTGTCTGCACGTGATGTTCAACCATCCATCCATCTATTTTCGATGCCGCTTATCCTCATGGGGCGTGTGGGGGCACGCTGGAGTCTATCCCAGCTGACTTTGGGCGAGAGGCAAGGTACACCCTGGACTGATCGCCAGCCAAAGGCAGGGCACATATAGACAAACAACCATTCACACTCACATTCATACCTATGGACAATTTAGAGTCTCCAATTAACCTAACATGCATGTTTTTGGAATGTGGGAGGAAGCCGGAGTACCCGGAGAAAACCCACGCACACACGGGGAGAACATGCAACAGGTTTTTCATCACGTGCCGGTATGCCTTTCTGGCTAAAGTGAGGACGTGATGGTATTTCGTAGCGCGGTACAAGAACTTTAATCATATACAGTCATGGAAAAAATGATTAGACCACCCTTGTTTCTTCAGTTTATTGATCCATTGTAATGCCTGGTACAACTAAAGCTACATCTGTTTGGACAAATATGATAACAAATATAGCTCATAAGAGCTGATATCTAGCAACTTCCATGGTTTTCTTGATAAATTGCTAACATGAATAGCTATAGCATTGTACTGCCAAAACATTTTACTGTTATGAGCCACTTTTGCTATTTGTTCAAACAAAGGTACCTTTTAGTTGTATCAGACATGAAACTGCAGAAACTAGGGTGGTCTAATCATTTTTTCCATGACTGTACTTGGTCGTGATCTTGTGGCTATAAAAACTCCAATACCATGTGATGCTGCTTTGGCCCGGTCAGAGTTGTTTGCTAGAGGTTGTTTATATGCTGACGTTATCGGTGTTTGCACTCAGCTGGTTTTCTTTCTTGTAGACGTAACGTTCACTGCCGGATGATACCGCTTTAAGTGCGCTTACATGTCAGAGACATGTTTCCTGCAGCATACCCGATATCGTTGTCGTGAGCCTTACTCCAAATACTTGATGAGGCCCAGACTCTACCTCCAGTGGCCCCCGGGTAAACTGAGTTTGAGACCCCTGGCCTAGACGCTCATGTTTTCGATTGGTTTAACTTGGCTCGGTCATTTTATCCTGGATGTGTGATTCCTAATTTAGTGCAACGGGCCACAGGTGGCATTGCTGAGGAAGAGAAGGAAGCAGAAAGAAACAAACGTCTACGTCCGGGGTGTCCAAGCATAATGAAAGGACGCAATGGCCACTTTGATATCATAGCAAAAAGATAAAAATTAGCTTCAGACTTGTGATATAGGTGGAAAATAGGCAGCTACGTGAGATCGGAGAGTGCTGTGTGTTTGCGGAGGCCTGGCTGGATGGAGGATTTACTAGGGAGATCGGACTTCAGCGTCTTGTGGACACAGAGCCACGGGACTGTTCTCCCCGAATATTACCAGCATGTAGGCATTCCCACGAGGGCAAATAGCATCCTGTACCAAGTCTACAGCAACATGAAAGGTGCTTTGAAGGCTGTTCCAAGTCCCCATTTTGGAAAAGATAATGTCTCTTCTGTTGTTGTTGCTTAATTTATTGGTATTAATGTTTCTTCTGTTCTTATTCATTTTCTTGTGTTTTTCTTTCTTTCTTTGGGAGAATGAACAGAACAAGAATTTCATTGCATAGCAGAACTACCTGTTTTACTGTGCATCTGACAATAAAACTCTTGAATCTTGAAAAGCCTATTATTAGTATGCGTCTTTGCTTTTTCTCCATTTTTGCTGTTTTTTTTTAGCTTTCCAAATTTTTCAACTCCTTAAATAATCTTGGTTATTTTTTTCATAATATGGCTTTATTCCCATATTTTGCCTTTTATTCCCATAACTTTTCCCCCAACCTAATTTTCCAAAAATGACAACTGTCTTGTCTTGTTTGTCGTTGTTGTTTCATTCAATTTCTATGCCGCTTAATCCTCATTACGATCACGGGTTGTTTTGTTTCATATAATATTAGGACTTTGAAAAAAAATAACATTTTTTCCTTTCGTAAATAAAAGTCATAGTTTTTCTCATACCAGTTTAGTCTCCTGAAATTGCAACTTTTTCTCGAGTGTAACACTTTTTGTCTTAATATGTTGACTAACTCTTCAATCTTTTAACTTTATGCTACCAAGGTTGTTTTTCGCCATAGTACGTTGTTGTTCTCGTGAAATTAGGACTTTTTTTCTCGTAATAGTTTGACTTTTTTTTTTTTTTTTTTTAAGAATGTGCCACAGGCAGCAAATGGCCTTCAGGCAGCACTTTGGACACCCCGGGTCTACATCAATGAGCATCGGACAAAACGCAACGCTGACATCTCCAAGAAAGCACGCAACTTTAAAAGAAGCAGGGGGAAATTCAATGCATTTGGGAGCACCAATTGCAAATCTACATTAACTAAAAATGGCGGACCGGAGGAAGCCAAAGTGCTTTGTTGTCAAAGACATCAAAGAACAGGACAAAACGTGACCTACGGGAATAAAGACAACACACAAAGACTTGATGTAAATGAAAGTCGACGTCCCCCATGTGTAATTGGTCTGAATGTCTTCACTAATTCTGACTTATTCCTTGTATTGATTCCCTTTCCTTTCACACTGCACACGTTATTATTTCAACTCCGACATTTAACACCTTCCATTTCCACACAGGAAGTGTATAATGTAACCATTTCATATCCGGCACATCTGTCCTGTACACAATCAGATTTATGAATTACAGGTCCCTTTTTCAAATTTGATTTTGGATCAAATAGGCCTATTCGGTATTGCACCATGTTCACTAGGCACCCCCGCCCCCCATATACTTGTACTCTTAATAAACATTTTATTGCTGTCCGGCTCTGTGAACTATGGACGTAAGTATTTGAAGTATGAAGAATGTTAGCATGTAAACATACCATCAGTGGGGAGCACACTTTCAGTCTTGCAAACAGCCTTCAGGTGATGTTGTCGCACCAGCTCCTCTCTGGTTTGAGAAAGTTGCTCCTTGTACGACGCTATAGTCGTTTCAAACATCCAGAATATTTCATCGGCTGCCGCCATTAGTCGCTGCTTCACCAACTCTTTCAACATTTTGGCGTTTTTTTACTCGATTAAAGTCCCGTCGAGCAGTCTCTTTGGCTGTGTCCAGTGTAACGAATCGCTCCTCCAGCCGCCTTCCTCTAAAGTCCTGGTTGTGTCACGTGTGTCATCCAGCATCGCAAAAGGAAAGCGAAAACGTAACAAAGGGATCAAACAAAATGAGACATCATAGAGGCAAATGTATTATTTTTTTACATTTACGTTTTACAGAAGAAAGGAGAGGCTCTTAGTCCGAATTCATGGTTTAATTTATCACAGCAAGTCTTCCAGGTCCTGAAGCAGCAAAACAGCCCAGACCATCACACTACCACCACCATATTTTACTGTTGGTATGATGTTCTTTTTCTGAAATGTGCTGGTACTTTTATGCCAGATATAATGGGACACACACCTTCCTAAAAGTTCAACTTTTGCCTTGTCAGACCAGACTATTTTCCCAAAGGTCTTGGGGATCATCAGTTCATTAAAAATACATTTTAATAATTTTTAAAAAATCAACAGCAAAAATAGAAAAATCAGCAGTGATTTTCCCAGAATAAAGTCAAAATATTAAGCAAAAAAAAAGTTATAATCAAACAAGAAAAAGTCGTAATTGTACAAGAATAATATTAAATTCTGAGGAAAATGTGATTTTAGTAGCATAAAGCTGAAATGTTAAAGAAAAGATGTTTTAGTTTTTTTAAAGTCGTAACAGAAACAAACTAAACAACATTAAAGTTGTACTTATTAGAAAATTAGGTTGTGGAAAAAGTTATGATGTTATGAGAATAAAGTCAAAAATATGATGGAAATAAAGTCATAATTGCCACAAGAAAGTTGAAATATTTGGAAAATAAACAGCAGAAATGGGAAAAAACTGCAATTTTACAATAAAGTCAAAATATTAAGAGAAAAAAGGCGTATTTTAACGAGGAAAAACGTCTCAATTTTATGACAATAAATGCGTAATCTGAGGGAAATGTCTTTTAAGTAGGGCAGAGTTGAATTATTAAAGAAAACTTTGTTTTTTAATATTATGAGAAAAAAAAACAAAGTTGTAATTTTTCGAAATGTTGGTGGGGGGAACATTATAGTAAGAAGGGAATAAAGTAAAAATATCGTAGGAATAAAGTCATAATATTACAAAAAAAAAAATTATGCAGATTATTTAAAAAGAAAGTTGAAATATTTGGATTTTTTTTTAAACAGCAAATAAGCACAGATCAAAATGGAAACTAATAAAAGGCTTTTTCACCGAAATATCACAAAGCTGTGGTGCAGTTTTTTCTTGAAATACATATAACTTCTCAGAATATGCTTTACAAAATATCTAATTGGCTCTTGCGTTATTTAATTTTTCGTTACGTGGCCCTCGCAGTAAAGACGAGTTTGGATTGTGACGTGACCTCTGTAGGATTGTGACGTGACCTCTGTGTTCAGATCGTCTGTCTTCCTCAGGCAGCAGCAACGCCATGGACGCTTCGGCTGCCGTCCAACCGCAACCGAAGAAGAAAAAGGATGCGGTTAGCAGGCGAAAGCGCCTGCTTGGCGGCGTTTAATCGAGCAAAAAAACATTCGAAATGTCGAAAGAGTTTATTAGACAGCGACTGGCGGATGAAATACTCGGGACGTTTGAAAGATCGATGGCGTCGTACGAGGAGGAACTTTCTCGAACGAGAGAGGAGCTGGAGCGACAACAACCGCAAGCTGTTTGCCAGGCTCAAGTTGTGCTCCACATTGACGGTGTGTTTACATGTTCGCTAACCTACTTAACCATTTCAAATAATTTGATGCTAATACAGTATACAGAGCCGTGTTGACAACATGGAGTTTAATATTTAAAATCACAGTACCCCAAACAAGAGAGCGCAGACCTCGCCAAGCACCATAGTTCCCCCCATATTGTGATTTACGCCATAAATATTAGTCCTATATTTATTTTATGTACATATTTAGATTCCTTGACCATGAAAACATACCATTAGCAATTGGATTCATAATGACATCACCATTAGTTCAGTAGTTCTTCACAAACATTTCATTTTCCGTAATGGCGGATTTCTTCTGGATCTAGCTGGATAGCTGTTGTACATACAACAAATCCACAGTGTCTTGACTACTGTATATATATTAGTGTTTGGTGCATCTTTACGGCTTCATTTGTTGTCTTCCTGTGATGAAAAATCCAAAGGTCCCCTATTTCTTTTATATCCTGGGTCATATTATCCGGAATTATTCTTTGATATTTTGTAGAACCTCTTGGAAACTTGTCAAGTGCACTGACCGTTTTTTGTGTAGTTACGAGGGGTGTATGAAAAGTTGTAAGCATCAGAAAAACTAAAAGGGATAAGAGATTTTGGATCATTTATTTTGCAACTTTGTCCCCCTCAAGGGCTGAACACTTGCCAGACGGTGGTCCGGGTCACCCCCAAAATTTGATCAGTTCTTCTAAATAACATTTCCGACAATTTCATCCAAATCCCTGCAGAACCTTTCAAGTTATTTTGAACACAAATGAATAAACGCCAGCAAAAACGTAACCTCCTTGGCGGCGGTAATAATAATGTCATAATGTTCATTCCGTGTGTATAACCACACCGCCACAACTTCTGTCTGTCCACTTGGAAAGTATTCATATTTGATGGACTATAGGATATTTAACATGTCTTAGCTCAAGTTTGTTTTTGTCCTGCAGACGTCCAACAGCTGGTTAATCATCAAGAAGAACTTCCCCATCAGGGGTGGCGCCACACCTTTAAGCAGGAGGATCCACAGTCCCCCCACGTAAAGGTGGAAGAGGAGGAACTGTGGACCACTCAAGAGGGAGAGAGTCTTCTAGGGCTGGACGAGGCTCATCTCACCAAGTTGCCACTGACGGCTGTCTCTGTGAAGACTGAAGACCATGAAGACAAACCACCTGAATGCTCACAGTTTCATCACAGTCCAAGTGAGGGGAACAGAGGGGCGCAGCCTGCAAGCAGTGGCTCACCACAACACATGACAACAGAAGCTGATGGAGACCACTGTGGAGGATCACAAGCAGACAGCCTCTCATCTCCATCAGATTTGGACGACACAACATCACACTCTCCTGAGGATGAAGACGGGGACGACACCCAAGAACCTTTGAGCAGCGATACCGACGACGAAGGTGATATGAGGACTCATACTGACAGCAAACACTCTGAATGCTGTGCAAAGAATACCGGTAAAACACGTTACACCTGCTCAATTTGTGCCAAAAGCTTTACTTTCAATCGGTATTTGACTAAACACATGTGGACGCACAAAGGAGAAAAACCTTTTAGTTGCTCAGTTTGTGGTGATACATTTGCTTGGAAGTTCATTTTGACAAGGCACATGAGAATGCACACTGAAGACAAATCTTTTAGTTGTTCAGATTGCGGTGCCGGCTTCACTGAAAAGGGAAGCCTGGCATCACACATGAGAACGCACATGCGAGAAAAACCTTTCACTTGCTCAGTTTGTGGCAAAGGATTCGGTCACAAGGGGAAAATGACATCACACAAGAGAACACACACAGGGGAAAAACGTTTTACTTGCTCAGTTTGTGGCAAAAGATTCACTGAAAAGGACAACATGGCGTCACACTTGAGAACACACACAGGAGAAAAACCTTTTAGTTGTTCAGTTTGTGGCAAAAGGTTCTCTCAAAAGGCACACGCAGACTCACACATGAGGACACACACAGGGGAAAAACCTTTTAGTTGTTCAGTTTGTGGCAAAAGATTCTCCCAAAAGGCACACGCAGACTCACATATGAGAACACACACAGGAGAAAAACCTTTTATTTGCTCAGTTTGTGGCAAGACATTCACTGGAAAGGGGACCATGAGAACACACATGAGAACACACACGGGAGAAAAGCCTTATAGTTGTTCAGTGTGTGGTAAAAAATGTTCTCACAAGAAGACAATAGTGTCACACATGAGAACACACACAGGAGACAGGCCGTATTCCTGTTCACTTTGTTCTGAATCATTCACTCGGCGCGACTCGATGACAAGACACATGTTAACACACAAGGGAGAATAAAGTTGTTGTCCAGTTTGTGCTAAAAGGTTGTCATACTGAGTTGTTTGTTGCACGCATTCTTTGCAATAAATGCAATAAAGACGGTTTGATTGTGACCTTGCAGTTCTCGTCGCAGTCTTCAATACCGCCTCAAGATGGCAGCAGTGGGACGTCATGGACGCTTCGTCTACCATAGACCCTCCATCAAATCGATTCGAATCAGACGGAAAAGTAAAGGAATAGTGTAAAAAAGTTAGCTATTGATTCCTTGTTCTGAATCGAGTTTTTATGAGTCACGCTCTGTAGTGACGTCACGCATCTTTTTCTCTGCCTGTCGTAACTTGTTGACCACAGTGCTGTACAAATGGACGAAGTGGCCAAAAAGAAATAAAAGTAGCTGTTCCTATGACTATTGTATAACATATCAGGTTTACCTCTCAGCTGGAGTTAAATGTTCCGACGCAGAGCATTTTTTCTCTCTCCTGTTAAAACTAAATTACAAAATATAACTTTGCTTCTGTAATGTCACATTTTGTTTGTTCCCTTAGCTTTTGTTGTATTCTCTCATTTTACGGTCCTGGGAAAGATTCAATCACATGACACAACCGGGAAGGCTGGTGAAGCCTCCGTCGATTGCCTACCGCGTGGACAGGGTTTTTTGAGGCTCTGGAGGGGCTTGGATGTTGCCTGTGTGCTAAGCTAGGCTAACGGCGTCTTCATGCTAAGCTAGTTTGCTTTTATCGCGTCTCTGAAGATGCAATGGCAGAACATAATTCATCCAACCGGTTTATATCAACCAGGCCAAAAACACCCCCGCCAACCAGACTGCCCCAGCAGTCCAAATACCACTGTTACATTACCAGACTGCCCGCCCCATCGTAAAAATAACCCTGCCAACCAGTGGGAGGAGGCAACATGTTAGGGCTGCCATCAGGGAGACCCACCCACGGCGCCGCCCCTTACCTCTTGATTTTGACATTACCTGTAACTTCTGATATGTCTTTACAAAGAAAAAAAAACAATGTAGACGATCTCCAAAGGTTTTATTGAGCTTTGAAGAAAATGTATTGATTGATTCTTAATGAAGATACATCAATAATAAGAAGCAGAGACATCACTAGAGCTTCTTGGCGTACTGGATGGCGTCCAGGGCAGCTCCGATGTCGAAATCTTTGGTCTGGAGGAGGCGTGTCAACCAGCCGCCCTCGTCGGTGAAGCCCATGGACAACATGTGGGACAACGACTCCACCAGCCGTGGGTCAGCCTCTGTGCGGGTGCAAAGGTCAGAGTTGAGGCTATGTCAAACAGGGGCGGCGCTCAAATGAGGTCTTACCTGGAGGCAGGTGTGGGTACAGAGCCGCCACCTTTAGACCCGAAGGACCCTGCGGAGGGTCCGCAGGAGGACACTGGTCCACGTTGTGGTCCACTTTGAGGTCCTGCATCCCGGCCTGCAAGGACTGCACCTCTCCGCTGGACGGGTCCACCTCTTTGGAGCTCAGGTGAGTCCACTCATCATCTTCATCTCTGCTCACCTGTCCAAGCGGTTAACATGTCAGACTTCAGAGTCATCACATGCGGACAGGAAGTGACCGCTCAACTGACCTTTGCCGGCTCACAGTCACCTCCGGCCGCGCCCTCCCCGGTGGCTCCGCCCTCCTCTGGGGCCACGGCCATCTCCACATCACCTTCGCTCTGGGAGGGCGGGGTCACCTTGGTCTTGTGACCCTGGTGCTCCACGTCGATGTCCACGTCGATGCCTGCACAGAAACCCCACGTCACTTCAGCAGGCGCAGGAAACAGTTTTCGTTCATTCCTGCCCAGAGCTTTTATTTTCAAGGCCACAGACTGACAATTAACATTCTGATACTTCTTTAACTGGATGGTCAAAATCCTGCATCTGCTGCCTTAACGTAAGCGCCGTGTGACCATGTTGACCACTAGGGGCTGTAAATGTGTTAATATGCAAATATGTGAACATCTTAATATGTTATATATTTTTACACATTTGAATCCTCATTCAATGTGATTGCCATGTTTACATGTAATATTTATACTCCTTTTATCGTGTCCATGTAAACAGTGATAATGACGTCGCTCACCCAGCGGGCTCAGCATGGCTGCCACGCCCTCGCCAACATTCTTCAGGAAGCTGAGGCCGGCTTGAGCACCTGCGGGGGTTCAAAGGTCAAAGTTAAAGCACAGGCAGCTGCACGTTGGCAAGTACTAATGATGAGACTGACCAGCAGGGGCAGTTCCGGTGGTGCCCGCCTTGCTCTGGCTCTTCGCGCAGTGTCTCATCCTCTTCATCCACTTGCCCCGAGGGAACCACGCCTGCCGATACAAAGAACATTCTAGAACTTCTTCGCCTTTGTCAACAACAGTTACCTTGCAGCTCACCTGCAGCGGGTGCCAGATGGGCAGCAGAGCGTGCTCAGTGTGCGTCCCTCGCCCCTGGCAGGCGGAGCAGAGGTCGTAGTCGGGACAGACGCTGCACTTGAAGCGGACGCCAACCACGGGGCCGTTGCAGCCGTCGCATGTCACGTTGGGGTGCAGGGGCGGGTGAGGGGGTGGCGAGGCTCCAGGGGGCGGGGGGGTGAAGGTGGAAGGGGGGAAGGCATGAAGTGGGAAGTCTCTGCGGTGTTCCTTCTTCTCTGTTAGAACAAAAATATTGGGCTGTGTTCTGAATCCCGCACTTACACTTCTATAAGCACACTGTGTACGCTGAATACTTCCTGAGGACGTCAATGTTGACAGTGTAGTGCTGTCCCAAATCCATTACTGTTGCTGGACTTACTGGAATGCCTTGCCAAGATGGCGGCTACAGTATTGAAGATGATGGTTATTGAAGATGATGGTAAGTGTCCACACTGCACGCTCACTATCCCGAGTGCAAGATCCGTGTACTAGCGGCGCACTTCTCAAGTGTGAGTGCACTTAGGCAATCGAAATGCTAAGTGTGTGAAAGTGTGCGATTTGGAACACAGCCTAGGCATTCGCCAATAAAAGTCAATGTGAAGGGGGTCTTCTGTGAAAGTACCTTTGATAAAAACACGGAAGGTGTCGTCCTTCATGCAGGCCAGGCCCATCATCAGCTCTTCATCCGAAGAGAACGCCACCAGGTCTCCTTCCTCGTCTGCAAGCACAACCACCTCGTCTTACAACTGCGACTTACTTTATTTGGTACATTCAGCTCCAAAGTGTGCCCAGAGTCTGACCTCTGTAGAACATGTTGAAGGTAGAGGTCTTCAGACTGGAGAACATGTCACAGCTTTTGCTACTGAGATACTCGAAGCTGCTGGACACGTCTTGGTCCACCGTGAACCTGCGGATCTCTCTCACCGCCTCCTCTTTACCCAACAGGTAAGCTTTCACCGTTACAGCCATTCTGCTGCTAGTTCTTCTTCTTCCAGAAGCTTTGATGTTGTCCACTCGGAGACGTCCACAGGCTTGTCCGACTCGGGAATAAAGTTCGTGCTTTGTGACGCAGCTTCTAAACGCTGTCAGCTGACTGTATTTATTTCCACTTCCGTGATGAGCGTCACCGTGGAGAGTAAATATTTACGTGGCACCTGATTGGTTGAAATGTCAAGCCTCGCCCAGACGTACCAATGAAATGCCGAGCAATGACTAAGCACTTTCCAATCAGGGGATTTTCCAGGGTCATGTGACCAAGATGATTCATGTTGAAAAAAGTCGCAGAGTCACAGCAAGAAGGCTTTATTAAATCGACTTTAATGTCTTATTTCATAGCAAGAAGGCGTTATTAAACCAACTTTAATGTCTTATTTAATAACTTGGTTGTAGGGAAGTGAGTAAAACATAACTTAAGCGTTTCTACTCATAATTATCAATATTTTAGTCTGTTGATGTAAGCTTTGTCTTCTAGAACATTCTGGACATTACATGAAACAAAAACAAGACTTTCAAGTCTGTCTGGTCAGGCGATGACTCATGTTCATGTTTGCCTTCCCCGTGACAACATCATCATGCACACACCTGGATGACTTTTGACCCTTGTTGTAAAAATACAAGATGGCAGTTTGGAAGAGACAGATCAGAATAGAATAGAATAGCCTTTTATTGTAGATGCACAAGAATACAACGAAATTGACGGGGGGGGGGCACAAATAATGAAGTTAAATAGCAATGAATAACAGTAAAAGATTTATAAAAAACGACGATTGAAGAAACAATCAGAGAAGTTGGCAGTACGGATAATCCAAGGAAAGCAGCTGTTTGTCAGCCTGCTGGTGCGGGATTTGGTGGAACTGAAGCGTCTCCCAGAGGGCAACAGTTTGAGCAGTGACTGTGCAGGGTGTGAGGGGTCACCAGTGATAGCCTTTAACCTCCTGAAGCAGCAGGATGTGGCCAGGTGTTCCAGGGTGGGCAGAGGGCAGCCAATAATCTTCTGGGCAGATTTTATAACCCTCTGCACCGCGTTCTTGCCTTCCGCTGTGGAGCCTGCATACCACACGCTCAGGCAGTATGTTATTACACTCTCTACCAACAGCAGCTTCTGGTCCAGGTCGTTCTTCCTGAGAATGCGCAGGAAGTGAAGCCGTTGCTGAGCCTTCCTCACCAGGGCCTTGATGTCAGTGGACCAAGAATGGTCAGCAGAGATGTGCAGGCCCAGGAACTTGAAGGAGGAAACAACTTCCACCTGTACACCATTTATGAGTAGAGGGGTGTGGGCCTGTCTGTGCTTCCTGAAGTCCAGTATAAGTTCTTTTGTCTTTTGGACATTCAGGCTCAGGTTGTTATACGCACACCAGGTTGACAGCCTTTCCACCTCATCCCTGTATGCTGCTTCGTCCCCATAGTGAATAAATCCCACCACAGTGGTGTCAAGATTCAAGATTCAAGATTCAAGAGAGTTTTATTGTCATGTGCATAGTACAACAGCAGTTATACCATGCAATGAAAATCTTATTCTGTTCATTCTCCCAAGAAAAGAAAGAAAACAATGAAAGAATAAGAACATAAGAAACATAAACACATAAACATATATACCAATAAATTAAGCAACAACAACAGAAGAGACATTAATACAAATAAATCATACAAATAAATAAATAAATAAAGTGCTATGAGTGTGTGCGTGTGTTGCGTGCGGTGTGTGCGAGTGCTTCGTTGAGGAGCCTGATGGCCTGTGGGTAAAAGTTGTTCGCCAGCCTTGTGGTCCTGGACTTCAAACTCCTGTAGCGTCTGCCTGACGGTAGGAGTGTGAATAATGAGTGTTGTGGATGTGTGCTGTCCTTGATGAGGTTGTGTGTTCTGCGTAGGACTCTAGATTTATAAATGTCTTGCAGTGAGGGGAGGGCTGCCCCAACAATGTTCTGTGAGGTCTTGATCACCCGCTGGAGTGCCTTCCTATCACGTGTTGTACAGTTACCGTACCAAACAGTGATGGAGGCGGTAAGGACACTTTCCATAGTGCATCTGTAGAAGCAACTCAGGATTGTGGTGGACATGCCAAATTTCCTCAGTCTTCTCAGGAAGTACAGTCTCCTTTGGGACTTCTTCAGAATTTGTTGGGTGTTGTGAGACCAGGTGAGGTCCTCGCTGATGTGTGTGCCAAGGAACTTGAAGGTTTTCACCCTCTCCACCTCAGTCTCATCAATAAACAGGGGTCTATGCGGCTCCTTTTCCCTTGTTCTTGGGTCGATGATCATCTCTTTAGTCTTATCTGTATTGAGAAGGAGATTGTTATCGCGACACCAAGCTATGAGGTCCGCCACCTCTCTTCTGTATGATGTTTCAACACCACCAGTGATCAGTCCGATGACTGTAGTGTCATCTGCAAATTTAATGATGCTGGTGTTGTTCTGGGAGGCCACGCAATCGTAGGTGAAGAGCGTGTAGAGGAGTGGACTCAGCACACACCCCTGTGGGGTCCCAGTGCTCACAATTCTTGAGCTGGATGTGCGGTTGTGGACTCTGACTGACTGGGGCCTGCCTGTTAGAAAGTTAAACACCCAGTTACAGAGGGAGGGAGACAGGCCAAGTGTGAGGAGCTTATCTGTGAGTTTGTGGGGGCTGACTGTATTAAAAGCAGAGCTATAGTCTATAAATAGCATTCTGACGTATGTGTCCTGGCCCTGTAGGTGAGAAAGGGCTGTGTGGATGGCAGTGTTGACTGCATCATCCGTGGACCGGTTCTGGCGATATGCAAACTGTAGAGGGTCCACGGTTGCCGCCGGGATGCTCTTTTTGATGTGGGTCATGACTAATCTTTCAAAGCACTTCATAACAATAGGAGTGAGTGCTATAGGGCGATAGTCATTCAAGCAGGTCACGTTGCTCTTCTTGGGTACGGGCACTATGGTGGTGGACTTAAAGCAGGTCGGTACAGATGCTTGTGCAAGCGACAGGTTAAATATGTCAGCAAGCACATCAGCTAGCTCTGATGAGCAAACCCGAAGTGCACGTCCTGAGATGTTGTCTGGCCCTGCTGCTTTTCGTGGGTTTGTTTTGTTTAGAACCCTGCGCACATCAGCTGATGTCACCATGAGAGGTGAGTCCTGTGTGCTCCCCAGGTTCAGCCACCCTCTCTGCTCATCAGGAGTTTGGGTGTCAAAGCGGGCATAGAACTCATTCAACTCATCAGGAAGTGTGGTTTGGCTGGACGTGGCTACGCTACTCTGCTGTCGATAGTCTGTGATGTGCTGGAGCCCCGCCCACATGCGCCGAGGGTCTGAGGTGGAATAGTAGCCCTCCAGCTTCTGTCTGTACTGTCTTTTGGCCTCTCGTATGGACCTCCTCAGGTCATATCTGGCCTTTTTGTAGTCATCAGCGGTGCCCATGACAAATGCAGTCGAACGAGCACGTAGCTTAGCCCTTACATCACAGTTCATCCACTGTTTTTGGTTAGGGTATTTTCTGTAATACTTGGTGGTGGTAACAGTCTCTATACATGTGCTAATGTAGCCAGTAACAGCAGAAGCATATTCATCCAAATCAACAGTACAATCTTCCCTCCCCGCTGCAGTTTTAAACACATCCCAGTTTGTGCAGCCAAAGCAGTCCTGAAGTACTTGATCAGTTTCTTCATTCCATACTTTAGCTGCTGTACGTACAGGGGGAGCTTTTTTAAGAAGTTGTCTGTATGTTGGATAAAGGAATATAGAGATGTGGTCAGCCTTTCCAAAGTGGGGTCTTGGAACAGCCTTCAAAGCACCTTTCATGTTGCAGTAGACTTGGTCCAGGATGTTATTTTCCCTTGTGGGAAAGCTCACATGCTGGTAATACTTGGGGAGGACAGTCCTGAGGTTACAGTGGTTGAAATCGCCAGATATAATAAATACAGCGTCTGGGTGTTTGGTCTCGTGGTCTCTGCATACTTAATAATACTATTGGTGGGGTGTGTTGGAGAGCAGTCATGGGTGTACAGAGCGTACAGGAGGGGGCTCAGTACATAGCCCTGTGGTGAGCCGGTGTTCAATGTGAGTGTGGAGGAGTGGGAGGGGCCCAGGTTCACAGATTGTTGACGATTTGACAAGAAGTCTTTTATCCAGTTGCAAGTGGGCAGGGGGATCTGTAGTTTAATCAATTTGTGGTGTAAAATATCCAGGATGATAGTGTTAAATGCAGAGCTGAAGTCCACAAAGAGCATCCTCACATAGCTCTCCTTCTTCTCCAGGTGGTTAAGTGCAGTGTGAAGTATAAGGGCGATGGCATCCTCCGTGGACCGGTTAGCCTTATAGGCGAACTGGTAAGGGTCAAATGAGGGGGGGAGGCAGATTTGAGTTTTGACATATTTATTTCTATTTGGAGACCATGAACACACAAAATGAAAAAATCAACAATTAGATGTATAGGGGGTGGTACTGGCGGGGAGTGAGGCGTTTGCGGCATGTGGGACACGTGTGAGATCTGGACAGAGCGTCTCGGAGACACTGGCTGCAGAAGATGTGTCCACACTTGGTGGACACCACCAGACGGCCGCTGTCCACCATCTGTGAGGACGAGAGAGGTTAAACGCACACACACACAAACGAGTCAGCCTTCCCGTGTGTCAAGAGTCTCACCTCCGAGTAGGAGTCCATACAGACTGGACAGCTGATTGTTCCTGGAGTCCACCTGAGGAGACAAACACAAGTACTTGTCCACTATGTTCTCTACCAGGGACATGTCTATGACCTGGACTTCACTTGTGTTTATTAATCTCTTAGCTGGATTTGACTTGCGTTCACACCAGAGACACACCCATTAGTTGGATTGACTTGTCAGGACACATCTATTAGCTGGATTTGACATGTGTCCACACCAGGGACGCATCTATTATTAGATGAATTTGACTCGTGTCCATACCAGGGACACGTGTATTAGATGGATTTGACTTGTGAGACAAATCTATTGGCTGGATTTAAGACTCGTCTCCAAACCAGAGGCACAGCTGCATTTGACCTGTGTCCACACCAGAGGCACACCTATTGGCTGGATTAACTTGTCAGGACACATCTATTATCTGGATTTGACTTGTGTCCACACCATAGACAGACACATCTATTAGCTGGATTTGACGTGTCCACACCAGGGACACATCTCCTATGTGGATAGCACTATCTGGATATGACTTGTGTCGGCACCAGGGACACGTCTATTAGGTGAATTTGACTTGTGTCCATACCAGGGACACATGTATTAGATGGACTTAATTTGTGAGACACATCTATTGGCTGGATTTGACTTGTGTCCAAGCCAGGAACACATCTATTAACTGGATTTGATTTGTGTTCATACCAGGGACACATCTCTTAACTGGATTTGTGCCCACACCAAGGACATGTCTATTAGGCGAAAATGACTCGTGTCCATACCGGGGACACATGTATTAGATGGATTTCTCTTGTGAGACACATCTATTAGCGGGAATTGACTGGTGTCCACAACAGGGACACACCCATTAGCTGGACTGACTTGTCAGGACACATCTATTAACTGGATTTGATTTGTGTCCACACCAAGGTCACATATATTAACTGGATTTGACCAATGTCCACACCACGGACACATCTATTAACTGGATTTGATTTGTGTCCACACTAAGGACACATCCATTAACTGGATTTGACTTGTGTTTTCTATGAAATGTTTTCTATTACCTGGCAGAGCTCTGGGCCTGTAGAGAGGACAACGTGGAAGCACTGGGAACAGTGGTCGTGTCTTCTTCATCACTGCTGACGACGTAACTCTCGCCTGACGTGTTTCTCCTGTTCTGAGGACCTGATAGAGGACAGGGGTGGCGTCAAGTCACGTCAATGTATGCACGGGACCTTTATTTATTATTATTTTTTTAAATACCTTCATCCACCAGCTGGGGCAGCACGGCAGCCGTGTGAGCAGAAGCGCAGGAAGAAGAAAAAGAAGAAGTAGAAGAGTTAGTTTCACTGGAGGGCTGGGAGGCTCACTGAGGCTACACTAATACTGCCTTGCAGACTCCCAGCAAGTTGGAAGTTTAGGACAAGTGTATTGGAACCCTGCTGGAGGTCATAAGTCCCAACTGGTGAACAACTTGGATACACAACTTCAGCAAGATGACGAAAAAAGACAAAAAATGTCGAGAAATATTTCTAATTCTCAGCTGTATGGAACGTCACAAAGTTACTAACAGTTAGCCTGGTGAAACAACAAAACAAGCTCCACTCAAGAGATAAGCATGCTGTGTGTGTGTGTGTGTGTGTGTGTGTGTGTGTGTGTGTGTCTGTGTGTGTGTGTGCATGTTCACCAGCACTGAGTCGTTGTTGGTCAGGTCGACAACCGTCGGCACTTCAGATGCCTCGCAGGTCAGATCCACCACCTCATCCAAACCTGAACAACGTCTTATTGATTGCTGACCGCACACAACAACAACAACTGACTGACACTTATTGATCACTGATCAGCACTCACTGTCCACTGTGTTGTCCATCACGTCGATGGTCTCCGTGGGTGGAGTCGTCAGGACCACGACTGCTCTCGGACTTGTTCTTCTATGAGCTGCACTACTAGCATTAGCCCTTGTGTTGGGATGAGCCGTCCTCCTAGCATTGGCGCCACTGGGTTTGGGGCTGGACACAAGAAGTCTTTGGGCACGCCTCCTCGTCCTTGGGGTCTTCTCACACACACAGACACACACACGCACGCACACACTCTCTTGATTTCATATGCTCAATTTCATTATCCTGACAGAGATAACACAGTAACTCCCAGCAGAAATACTTTCCACTCCTCAAGGTAAAAAAAAAAAAAAAAAAAAAAAAAAAAAAAAAAAAAAGTCTCAATGTAAATTTTGTACAATGTTGTTACCCTCACAGAGATAACACAAAGTCTCAGCAGAAATACTTTCTACTCCTCAGGGTAAAAAAAAAAAATCCCGCTATAAATGATTTTTTACAATGTTTTTTTTTCCATATTCTATCAGAGGAACACACTGAAGGTATTGACTTATTGCCTATTACGGCAGCGTGCAAACTTTTTCCAGCGAGGGCCGCATACAGAAACATTTGAATATGTATGTACAGATGTATATGTACACTTTACATACACATACATTGTGTGAATTAAAGATGACATGACAAGACGCGATGTGGTGCCTCTAAGCTGCGCGCGTGCAAAACTGTGCACTGATCTTGTTTTCTCAGCGCACGGCAAATCTTTGCAGCACAACAAAACAAAATCCAGCATGAACTGTAAATAAAATAAAACAGAACAATTTATCCTGTACCATTTTGCAATGCAACTCCGTGAGTGACGGGCAACAACAAGAGGTAACAACACAATGACGAACACTGTCCAGTCAATGATGACATCCTGTTACTACCTATTTAGTTACACAGCCAATCAATTGATTAAAAGCGCGTTACGCAGTACATGCCACTGTTCTGCAGATTAGCGAATAGCTACTGGGAGCTAAATGCTGCTTGCTAACCCTGTATTATGGCGAAACGAACGGGCAGTGCCATATCCAAAAGTCTTAAGGTGGGCTGGCTGTCGGAGTGTGTGGGAACAGAAGAACACAAGTTAAATATGGGTGAGATTTTGTCTTTTTCTAATGAGAAAGGGCTGCTCTGAGCCAGTTTTCTGAGTGAAAACATTTCCAAATGTGTGCAGAAGGCAGGAAGTATCCCAAACTCCAAGGAAAAGGACTTTTCCAATATCAGCCAGTTACAATATATATGTTCACCTCCTGTATTCCAAATGTACTTTTTGCCTTTTGAAAATACCTAGGAAAGTAATAAGGCACTATAACAATACTGTATAGTGCAATGATAGCAGGATGGCAACAACTGGAAAAAGGCATCATGGCAGGATGCACCATCTCACCACTAGCCTTCCTGATGGCTACAGAGGTCATCACACGAGCCTCTCGGTGGGTCGTAGGAGGACAGAAGCTCAAACCAGGTCTCCGTCTCCCTCCCATCAGAGCATTCATGCATGACATGACCATACTTATCATAAGGCATGTGCCAGACGACTTCTGAGCAAGCTGCAGGAGAACATCCAGTGGGCCCAGACGAAAATAAAACTGAGCAAATCCAGAATTAGTACAGGAAGCTGTTGGGTCAGCGGTTCTACATTGGCGAGGAACCCATCCCAACAGTATCAGAAAGAGTCTTGGGCGTTGGCATAAAAGGCTGTCTCTCTCGCAAGCGAAGCAAGGACAGTGAGGACGTGAGTAAGTTGAGAGAAGAAAGTTCTCTTTGAGGGAACTGTTGGGCATGGAAGCTTTCGCATCAGCTTCACCCTACGGGCCACATACGATGTCTTACCTACCCCAGCTAACATGCCCCCTCTGTCCATCTACAGCCAGGTTGAAACGCATTCTGGTTGGCTGCAAGACAAGATTGTTACAACGCCGCTACACATGGTGGCACAACCATGTCCTCAAGTGCTTTGCAGCTACTCTGGAGACCAGACGCACAAAGATAAATGCCCTGCCTACTCCACCACTCCATTCAGCATCTGCAAGAGCGTTCATCAGAGAAGCTGCATACATGGTTAACATTCATGCCCCAGGTGTTTATGATTGTTCCACCTAGTCCTAAAACAGAACCAGCTTTTGGCTGCCCTGTTGTCGCGATACAGCTTTTCTCCAAACGAGAGATCTCGTCACACGACACCGCCGAGTTTAGAATATCAAAAATATATCATTATGTCGCATTTGATGCTTCAGATTTATGATTTGGAAAATCGGTGGGCCGATTATGACATAATTAATATATGTAACCAATATATAAACTTTTTTTTTTTTTTTTTTTGCTGTGCGGAGATTCTGCCACTCCCTCTCTGTGCTGCTCCCTGCCGGAGCACCTGACCCACAGACAGAGCATCGCTCCTCCTGCTCATTCACACGGCTGCAGGACAGAAACGCTGAAAGAAACTGCATTTTGCACCATGGTAAGCTGTGACTTTGTAAAACAATATACACTAGGTCCCCAACTTACGAACACAATTGGTTCCAGACGACCGTTCTTAGGTCGAATTGTTCTTAAGTCGGAGAAAAGGTAATATTACCAATGATATAGGTACTACATGTACATGTATACATATGCAGTATATGCGTATGTATGTAAATATGAGTTTGGATGCAGTAGTAATAAATAATAAACGAGGATAATTAATGAAAAAAACAATAATAAAAATGATATAATAATACGTAATGATAAATGTTATTTACCTTTGAAGAGGAGTGGTCGAGCATACGTCGTTGGTAGTGGAGGAGGAGTTATTTAAAAAGGACAAATCGTCGTCGTCGTTAGACTCTTCTAAAAGAGGTAGTGTTCTGTGGGTGGTGTAGAATTAAGCAGGCCTATTAACTCTTCATAAACTTTAATCACGCTCTGTCCGGGTTGCATCATACAGCTACAATTTGTCTTTCTCTCCCCAGTGTCTTACTCGACCTGTTGGTCCCATTAGCAGTGTCACAGTGCCCTCTACTGGTCATGTAGCAGTATATATACTGATGGATCTACTACAAGGCAAAATAAAATAAAATATAGACCAGTCGGCTTGTGTTCATATCCGCGAATGTTGGCAAGTCGGATGTTCATAAGTTGGGGACCTCGTGTAACACTACACTTTAGTGCCACATTGTCAGGGCCCATCAAGGAGAACATTCTAGTTTTTTTCACGCAAATTTTAGAGTATATTCGTGTTTTTCACGTCATGTAAGTTGCACATCTGTGGGATAAACACAGACAGATGCATCTGTTAAGCCACATGTCCACCATTATCCAAGACTATTATACGGCGTTTGAAAGTGAAATAAAGCTACATGCAGATATACACAGCGGCCCACTTCACACCTCCGTACAGGATTTACAGGGGCTCATACATTCACAAATTAATGTCTTCATTAAAATCATTTTGAAACTGTTCAAAGTAATGTATTTAGTTGTCATTTGATATATTGCATGTTTTGAAAGCAGCTACATTGTTACATAAAATGTAGTTTAGTCCCTTGTATCAAGTCTAGTAACGTGATGCATGTTGTGATTTCTTACTTTGTTTGTAGTCAACTTTTTTACCCCCACTTTTTCACGTTTGCTTCAGCATTTGTTTTTGAGCCGTTTACAAATACTCAGTGGCTGCAGATGGAACTAGCTAGTAAATATTGACTAATTGATATTGGTAAGATGTTTTTGTGAACAAGCCTTTTACAAACACATCATGTATTAGTTTAAAAACACCTCACATTAGCCTATGTAATATCACTTTCAGATGAATGCAGCCACTTGTTTTTATCTGAAAATGATCAAATATAGTATTAATTTCTATGCTAATTACCAAAATGCACTAAATGTATAGAGGGTGCAACGATAAATCGATGCTGAATCATCACCCATGAGTTATCACTTAATTTGGAGGAAGGAATGGAGGAGAGAAACACTATAATGAATGTTTTGAATATGAATGAATATGAACGTGTTTTATTTTTAGAATATGCAAAGGGACTAAAATCAAATGAGCTATAGAAACAAATTGGTGCCTGCGCCGCACTTTGTACAAACCTGGCCTATTGCAAGTCATTATTGCCTGCTGATGCTAACTTGCCAGGACACGCCCAACTCCATAATGTCGGTACAGTAATTGTGTAGTTAATGTAGCGAGTGGTCACTGTTTGTCTGTGGAGACACTTAACAAAAGGTGACAGTGGGAACTTACAGTGTTGCTCATAGCAGACAGCAGCAGGACACACTGAGGAGAGACAAGAGACACTTTTATACAATCAAGCCATACCGACACTAAACATGTATGTCATATGTGATCAACAATAATCAGAAATACTTAGCAGTTATCCCCGTGTCAACACTGTTAGCATGAAGCTAACACAACTAGCAACCATATTCACAGAAAAGTCGATGGACTGTCACAGCTGTTATCGAACAGCCGACTTAAAAACGAGTTTTATTGGACTTGTACCATCGTGGCGTTCTGACGGGAATAGACAACTTTTAAATCGCAGAAGTTAGCACTTACCCGCTATCGCTTACCGCCAGTGTACTCTCTCTCCTTGGTAGCAGTTAGCTTCCTTCCCTCCCTGTCCGTGTGCTCACCCTCGGGCGTCTGGTATAATTCCACCATTAAACGCCGACATTATAACTCAAAATTCATCAACTCAAACGTGCACTCCTGCCCAAGAGTTAATGTTAGCGTTAGCAACACCCGGCACTTAAAAAAACTTGTTCGTCTGTCTTCTGCAAGCGTGAGACTTCGCTCAGAAGCGCTACCCTCTGGTCTGGAGGCAACTGAAAACAATTATTAGGAGAGGGCGATACCTGAACTTGAAAATAATAAATTTAGGGAAAAGATGGTTTGTTAAACAAAAAATATTGATCAACAAACCTTTAATGAAAAATAATGAATATAACAATGTGAGATGATGTAACAATATCAACAAAATAAAATAATTCTCTTATTTCCTTTTCCATCCATCCATTTTCTAAGACTTGTGGATCATGTCTTTTCTGCTCTGCTCTGCTCTGCTTCTTCCTACACCTTTTCGGACATGTGCAATTGTAAATTGTAACATGAAGCATTCAATGTAGATGGTATGCATGTTCGAAATAAATCAAAACATAAACACGTCTTAGATTTCACCTCAAAACAAAGAAAAGAGGGGAAAAAAATGGAGGCCCCACCCACTCCGTCCACTTGCACAGGTGAAGTGTTGCGGTGCGTCACCTAGGACCATGAAGCAAATCAGGAAGTTGCTCGACAAATTCAACAAAGTAAGGCAAACATGACACGTAAAGTTAGAAATGCTTTGAATCGTCAGCGTTTTCCTCAATTGTTTCTGCACATTTATGAGGAAAATTTATTGAATCTAAAAAAAAAGGTACCTGTTCAAATGTCATTATGTTGCGTTGAAATGATTGATTTGTGATTGTTGGAATGATATAATGGATGATAAATTAGAATAAAGCCCAACAAACGGCAGCTCTCACCAGAGTGGGAGCCAGGAGCAGATAAAAGGGGCGCGGACTCAAAGACACGTTGAGATGTTCCTTCACTCCTTTCCGGTCTATTTTGGATGAATGAAGGAAACTTGTGAACAAAAGTGAAACATGACCTCCTTTAAGGTCCACGTGCTGCTTGAGTCAAGAAAACGTGCGAATGTGAGACATTTGTGTGTGGGTCTTCAGCAGGATGAAGACCATGTGATTGGCCCTTTGATGAAACCAGACACACCAAGTCCCGCCCCCAAGATGGTGGACAGGTGATGACGTAATCGATGATTTTTAACTCTTTCAGCTGAGGTTCTGGTGCAGTTTCACTGGTCTGGCCGGTTCTGGGTTCTGTTCAGAGGTTGAAGTGTGGTTTGGCCACCTTGGTTCACACTGGTTCTGATCCACGTGTCTTCACGTTTCAATTGTTTCCATATACAGTCAAATCTGTCTTAGCGGCCACCTGTATAGAACGTCCACCTGCCTATAGCGGCCACTGAAAAATCCCCCGCAGAAAATTTACGTGTTATAGACCTTGTGTATAGCGGCCACCCATTTTATATCCCTTGGTCAATATCTGACCGCATATAGCGGACAAAATGCCTACTCAAGCAGAAGCTTCATGCACGAAAAAGTTTCGTTTTTTAATCAATGAAGCCGTCGTGTGTAGACTTTAATTACTGAGTCCTAGCTCAGTCACAATCATTCACAAGATCCACACAAACTGTCAGTTGTTCCACATAAAAAAGCCGTCTTCTTTGGAGCTTGTTGCAGACAGTGACACCGTTTATTTCCTGGTGTGAGACAATGTGCACTGGTCAATACTGTAATGCCCCTTGTTGTGGGGAAGGAGAGACTCACGTCGCCGATGCACTTTAATCGCTTTATTAACAGCGGAGAACACTGCAGGACTTTACATCCACACACTTCCCAACTCTCTCGACACTCACAGCTAGCACTTAGCCTAGCTCTCCTGCTCGTGACGTCGCACCGTCACTTCCCGTCACTTCCGTATATGTAGCCCACGAGTGAGATTTCTTCAAAAAAGTTTAAGATCAGCCAACTAAATCCAAATTGAAAAACAAAATATTAAAAACAAACATAAAAGACAATACAGTACTAGCACAGCTTTGTTCTGTGGGTGGTGTACAACGACAAGCCTAGTCGTTATTTACAACTTTTATCCGCAGTCCCACAGTGCCCTCTACTGGTCAACTTGTCTATAACGGCCACCTGCCTACAGCGGCCACCTTTACCGTCTCCCTTTAGTGGCCGCTATAGACAGGTTTGACTGTAAATGTCATTTTTAAATTGTTTTGAACAGGAAGACAACAGAAAGCCCGACTGCCACCTTGTGACATCATCAGCGCCTGGCCTGCTGGAGGCAGAGTCTCAAACACACAAACATCCACTTCCTCCCTCCCACTTCCTGTTGGGCCTTCTGTGACAGACAACTCATCCCTTCCTTCTTTCCCCTTCCATTCGAGGGGGAAGCAGCGGCTTCTTCCCGTCTCCTTCCCCTCCTCCATGGCTGTGTCTTGCATCTGCAATCTCTCCATCTAACTGTCATTATCTTTGGGTGGGAGGAGGGCAACTGGCGCTACTGTCAGCTGACTGACAGCAGTCCCCTGCTCACCTATGAGGTCCCTCTCCTTCCAGAGAAGCGGACATGTGATGGTCAGATGGGGGCAGCGGAGAGCAGAGCTCACCACATCTGGGTCAAAGGTCATGTCTCTACCCCAGTATGCCCCCCTGGACAAGATCCTGACACTCAGTTTTGTCATCTGAGCTCTTGTCATTAACGTCCGTTTCTTCTCAGCATGAAAGCACCAGCGAGCGCATCCAGGAAGTCAACAGCCTACAGCAGCCTGGTGGGCGTGGCTCAGGTGAGAGCAGGTCATATGACATGCAACATCCGACACCTGACCTTTCCAGGTGTGGTGCAGCCTGACGGCTATGCCGAGCACAAAAAGAGTTCGGCAGCTGCAGCCAGACGCAGGTGAGTTTGAGTCGGTCAAGGCAGATGTCCTCCTTCCACGTTTGAGGCTGCCAATCATGCTGCAGGTGGACTGGAACCGGTTTTTACTTTGAGTTTACAGCGCCTTCTCTTCAGAGGACATCAAGGTCCAAATACTGCAGCATGCTTGCTCTTGCTACGACCAGGTGACAACTTCATCAACGTAATAAGTGGGGGTTTTTTCTTGGTTTTCCAGAGGCTCTGCTGCTCGTCTCGCTTCTTGGCGTCGTCCCTGCACAAGCATCACGTGGACCATCCTTGTGGCTCTTTAGACATGGTTATGGACACCAGGGACATCACTAGAATTGAAAAATAGAAGGTGTTTAGCCCTCAGGGGTGTTGGAAATTTTTCACGTTACCAACATATTACCATACTTTTTTCATTCCCCGTCTTCTCTGGAAGACTCCCTGTTGTCCTAAGTCTTCAGGATATCTTCTTTTTATTAAAAAATAACAAATGAGTTATGTAAACACATGGCCTACGGCAATATTGTATTTTCCACCACTCGTGAATGTAAGAAAACATTAGTGACTTGACATCAACTTCCATTTTGATATGTGAAAAATGCAAAGTCCTCATCTTGTAATAAAAAACACTTTTGCCTAACGGACATAACAACATGCTGCTTCCGTCTGGTGTGGTTGGATCTGGGTTAAAGCTGCCGTGTTTTTATTTTGAAGCTTACGTTGCACTGAACAGGAAGTCAGTGTGCACGATTTATGCATTTTTCAGCACAAATCTTTTTTTTTTTAATTACTTATTTTGTTGTGTGGAATGTTAGAAAAGGTTTCATCAAGTGATCTTACAACAATTATCAGCAGCAGTAGGTTTGAGAAAAACTGACCCATTTAATTATTTAGCATCCGGGGTATAGTTTTATCCACAATGTAGTGGCAACTGGCATAACATAGCGAGGTTCGTGGTGCTTAATTATTCAAGATTCAAGATTCAAGAGTTTTATTGTCATATGCATAGTAAAACAGGCAGTTATGCTATGCAATGAAATTCTTATTCTGTTCATTCTCCCAAGAAAAGAAAGAAAACACAAGAAAAAGAATATGAACATAAGAAACATAAATACCAATAAATTAAGCAACAACAACAGAAGAGACATTAATACAGATAAATAATACAAATAAATGAATAAATAAAGTGCTGTGAGTGTGTGTGTGTGTTGCGTGCGGCGTGTGCGAATGCTTCGTTGAGAAGCCTGATGGCCTGTGGGTAAAAGCTGTTCGCCAGCCTTGTGGTCCTGGACTTCAAACTCCTGTAGCGTCTGCCTGACGGTAGGAGTGTGAATAATGAGTGTTGTGGATGTGTGCTGTCCTTGATGAGGTTGTGTGTTCTGCGTAGGACTCTAGTTTTATAAATGTCTTGCAGTGAGGGGAGGGCTGCCCAACAATGTTCTGTGAGGTCTTGATCACCCGCTGGAGGGCCTTCCTATCACGTGTTGTACAGTTACCGTACCAAACAGTGATGGAGGCGGTAAGGACACTTTGGATAGTACATCTGTAGAAGCAACTAAGGATTTTGGTGGACATGCCAAATTTCCTCAGTCTCCTCAGGAAGTACAGTCTCCTTTGGGACTTCTTCATAATTTGTTGGGTGTTGTGAGACCAGGTGAGGTCCTCGCTGATGTGTGTGCCAAGGAACTTGAAGGTTTTCACCCTCTCCACCTCTGTGTCATCAATAAACAGGGGTCTATGCGGCTACTTTTCCCTTGTTCTTGGGTCGATGATCATCTCTTTGGTCTTATCTGTATTGAGATGGAGATTGTTATCATGACACCAAGCTATGAGGTCCGCCACCTCTCTTCTGTATGATGTTTCAAAACCACCAGTGATCAGACCGATGACTGTAGTGTCATCCGCAAATTTAATGATGCTTGTGTTGTTCTGGGAGCACACACATGAGTTTGTGGGGGCTGACTGTGTTAAAAGCAGAGCTATAGTCTATAAATAGCATTATGACATATGTGTCCTGGCCCTGTAGGTGTGAAAGGGCTGTGTGGATGGCAGTGTTGACTGCATCATCCGTTATGCATTTAAACCCGACTTTACTCACCACCGACAGGGGCTGGTCATCTTTTCTGTTGTCGCTGATGGCTTCTTGTCATCCCGTGGGAGTTTCCTGTGTAACGCCACTTCAAATGTGTGATGAGTTTGGTCGCATTAAACTTCCCCGGTTCCCCCAGTCCCTGGGAAACTTGTGCATGACTAGTTTTGCACTCAGCTGCAATGTCTTTTTGTGACTTGGAAATATATATATATATTATATATATATACTGCTCAAAAAAATGAAAGGAACACTTGGAAAACACATCAGATCTAAACTGGGGGGAAAATGATCTTGAATATCTTTCCTGATAATAAGTGGGTGATGTATTAGTAACAAAATGATGCCACATCATTTGATAGAAATGAAAATGATCACCCTATAGAGGGGGGAAATCAAAGACACCCCAAAAATGAAAGTGAAAAAATGATGCAGCAGACTGGTCCATTTTGCTAAAATGTCATTGTAGCAACTCAAAATGATTCTCAGTAGTTTGTGTGGCCCCCACGTGCTTGTACGCATGCCTGACAACGTCGGGGCATGCTCCTAATGAGACTACGGATGGTGTCCTGGGGGATCTCCTCCCAGATCTGGACCAGGGCATCCATGAGCTCCTGGACAGTCTGAGGAGCAACCTGGAGGCGCCGGATGGACCTAAACATAATGTCCCAGAGGTGTTCTATTGGGTTTAGGTCAGGTGAACGTGGGGGCCAGTCAATGGTATCAATTCCTTCATCCTCCAGGAACTACCTGCATACACTAGCCACATGAGGTCGGGCATTGTCGTGGACCAGGAGAAACCCAGGTCCTACTGCACCAGCGTAGGTTCTGACAATGGGTCCAAGGATTTCATCCCGGTACCTAATAGCAGTCAGGGTGCCGTTATCTAACCTGTAGAGGTCTGTGCGTCCTTCCAGGGATATGCCTCCCCAGACCATCACTGACCCACCACCAAAGCGGTCATGCTGAATGATGTTGCAGGCAGCATAACGTTCTCCACGGCATCTCCAGACCCTTTCACGTCTGTCGCATGTGCTCAGGTTGAACTTGCTCTCATCAGGGAAGAGCACAGGGCACCAGTGGTGTAGTTGCCAATTCTGGTGGTCTATGGCAAATGCCAATCGAGCTCTACGGTGCTGGGCAGTGAGCACAGGGCCCACTACAGGACGTCGGGCCCTCAGGCCACCCTCATGGAGCCTGTTTCTGATTGTTTGGTCAGAAACATTCACACCAGTGGCCTGCTGGAGGTCATTTTGTAGGGCTCTGGCAGTGCTCATACTGTTCCTCCTTGCACAAAGGAGCAGATACCGATCCTGCTGAGGGTTGAAGGACCTTCTATGGCCCTGTCCAGCTCTCCTGGAGTAACTACCTGTCTCCTGGAATCTCCTCCATGCGTCCAGGTACCGCAGTGATGCCCTGGTCCAGATCTGGGAGGAGATCCCCCAGGACACCATCCGTAGTCTCATTAGGAGCATGCCCCGACGTTGTCAGGCATGCGTACAAGCACGTGGGGGCCACACAAACTACTGAGAATCATTTTGAGTTGCTACAATGACATTTTAGCAAAATAGACCTGTGGGCTGCATCATTTTTGGGGTGTCTTTGATTTCCCCCCTCTATAGGGTGATCATTTTCATTTCTATCAAATGATATGGCATCATTTTGTTACTAATACATCACCCACTTATTATCAGGAAAGATCTTCAAGATCATTTTTCCCCCAGTTTAGATCTGATGTGTTTTCGAAGTGTTCCTCTAATTTTTTTGAGCAGCGTGTGTATATATATATTGCCACATGGCCAATATTACTCTTACGATGTCAATATCTGATTGTTCGTGTATGTATGTGTGTATTTGTATGTATATATGGTAATTAGCATGCAGCTGATATCTAAAGGCTCATAAAGTCCAGCAAGTTCATTTCATCATGTCAATCATCATTTATTTCCAAAAATCATCACTTTTTAAGTCAAGAATTGAAAGGATGTCAGTCCAGTAGAACCTAGAGTGTTCCAAGTAGGAGGCCGCTGCATGTCTTTCAAGACTTTCATTGTTGTTTTAGGCTCCACCCCCACAAAAAGACAGCAGGGAAAATTTGAAAACTCAGCTGTTTTCGCTGGTCACTTTAAACATGATTGACACTTTTTGTACGGTCTGTAGTAGATGTCGTGAGGCTAACACGAGTTACCATCATTTTCTCAAGATTCAAACAAAATAAATATATGACAAAGAAGGACAACCTCGGTCACTCGAGTGCTGAGCTGTGACCTGGTGGTGGGAGGCGCTCCGTCGATTGGCGGGAAACTTCCGGTTCAGTCCCGCAGAGTCTGCTTTAAGACCGAACCTTCATGGATACCAACGGCTGATCGCCCCGCTTAGCCAGGACACCTGAACACAAACAGACATCTGAGATGGTTCGTTTTTTGTACAGTCATCTTGTTAATTGGCTCCAGACCTGACCTGACCGCGGTAAGTGAATTTCAGCAAAGTAGGATAGAATATTAATAAATACAATATTTTCGTAGTTAGATCACAGAATTTTTTTTAGGACTTTACTAATACATTTTTACCATTAGAGCCATGTAGACATGAAATAACACCCCTTTTGTCACCTTTACACTACTACAGTAGTACCTCACATAGCGTAAACCTCCTTTTATGTAAATTCCACTGAACGTAAAGAATCTATGTAAAGTTTTTGCATCGTATTACAGAAGAAATTCCAAATAACGTAAAGTCGGTGCAAGTTTTTTTTTCTTTCAATCAACTTTATTAATGCCTCAAGTCGTTGCAAGTTCAGACTAACACTTGGTGACGCCTTCTGACGCTTCACGCTCTCATTGGCTGATTATCGGGGCACCGCCTACGCTCTCATCTCATTGGCTGACTTATACAACATGTACGTGATTTTGTGTGAGAGACAGGCTTGTCGCTTCAACCTCCCTTCCTCTTCGTAGTCGCCCTTAAACTAACTTAAACAATTAGGTTAAGTTACAAATTAAAATTTTGCACACAGCATTATCGTGTAGTGCGTGTGCGTTTGTGAGACCAGCTGACTCTTAGAGTCGCGTTTGGACTCAGGTCGTCCTCGTCCTCGTCCTCGTCCTCGTCCTCCTCCACTTGCGCTCCTGATCAAGACATCTCGTGAATGGTAGGATTGTTTTTGTTTTTCAGTTTTATTCATTTACAGTAATCTTATTTATTACCTTATTTTATATTGGAATGTTACTCTTATGTTTATGCTAATGTTTTCTTATATTTTCCCACCATACTTGGTGGACTTTGAATATTTTGAAGTGCCAAAGGGGTGAGTTTGGGAAGGAACGGATTAGCATATTTACATGTATTTTACGCTTCGTATAACATAAAAACCCTATAACATAAAGGTTCTCGGAATGGATTATTTACATTGTAGGGGCGTCTACTGTATTATTCTTTGTTTACTCCACATTGCTAATGTGCAGGCTACGGGATGACTGCAGGGACACGAGACAACCAACTAGTTGGCCTCCGATGTATTTTAAGCCAAAATCTTACTACTTCCACACAGAATAGGAGGAAAATGTCTTTTCACTCTTTTACGTCGGACAGACCATGACTGACTACATGCAGCGTGACGGTAATGTGATGTGATGTCTCAGCAATGTTGTGTCATCAATGACGCCTAGTAGTCAGAATACTACATACAGTATAACTTTTGACTAATAAGAGGCCATAGTCAACCATGAAATAGCAATCAATTATTAATTAATTTTTGAAAAAACGCAATAGAGTGAGGGAGCGATATTTGAACCGGAATGTAGCAAAGGACGACTATATAATATGTAAAATGCAATGTTTTTTTCTTAAGTCTAACTACAGCTGCTACTACAGTTGTCCCTCGCTATATCGTGGCTCCAATATCGTTCCCTCACTATATCGAGGTTTGTCAAAAATATTTATTATAAATGATCGCTGTTTCGTGGTTGACTACGGCCTATTAGTAAAAAAATTATTGAATGACAAGTTATATGTAGTATTCTGGTCACTAGGCGTCAGTAATTTTATGAGGCAGGACGTTAGATTACATTACTTTTCACACTGCATGAAGACTGGCTACTGAGGCAGCAGAGCCGAGCTGACATGCCATGGCTGAGATCGAATGAAAAAAAGGTTCTCTTCTCATTCCGTGTGGGAGTGGCAAGTTTTGGGCTTCTTTGTCCTTCTTCCCCACTCCGTTTCAAACAAGTTTTAAAAAGGGAAACTGAGAGGCTAACTAGGTAGCTCATTAGCTTGCGATGCTAGCGGCGGCCGTCTTATGTGCTTGCAGTGATCCCGCAGCCTGCGCAATGTGATGTAAACAAAGAATAAGAGTGTAAAGGTGACTACAGGGCTCTAATATCATTAAAACCCGCATTTACTAAGTCGTAAAGAGGTTTTCTATGCTCTAGCTACAAAAATATTCTGTTTATTAATCCTACTTTTAAAAAATGTACTTATTTCGGTCAGACCTGGAACCACTTACCCGCAATAACTAGGGTTGGGCATTGAGCATCGATGGGAACCGGGAATAACATTCCGATTCTCCCAGGATCGGGGATCGTTCGTTTTTTTTTAAATTTCGATTCCTCATTTCGATGATCGACCAGCCAGCCGACTGGTGAAAAGGGCAACACACGGGAGGCGACAAACAACTGCGATTGACGAAACTCATCGCCAACGCCTGACAAACCCTGCACACGGGAGGCGACGAGGGGCTGTGACCAGCGACAGCCGTGAGCGACGTGTTCACATCGAGAGCGAATTATTCGAGTCTCCCCCGGTTTTGATTGGCTGTCGAATGTGGAGGGAATTTGGGGGTATCAAAGTAGTTCAGAGGAGGAAAAGCAACTGGTGTTGATCGAGTACTCTTACTAGTACCGGATCTTGCTAGCATGGAAGATAAACTTACATAAATGTCCGTGTAAAATGAATGCAAACTTACCCGATACGTTTACTCTGACACCGACGAGTTCTCATACAGCTTTTTTTTCCCCTCAAATCATATCTCTTTATTATTTTTTAGAAATGTCAAATCGCTCTGGGAAATCTGACACGGCAAGTATAACGTACTGATTAGCAACCTGTCCGCTCACTGGTCGATCAATCAAAGTCCCGCTGATTGGTCCTCGTCTGGGCGACAGCGATGAAAAGTTGAACATTTTTCAACCTCCTGGGATCACATCGCAAGCCAGCATGTGCACGAAGACGCTCATGGACACAACCTGGACTTTGCCACGCTATACTCGCCCTATCGCGCAGGTTGCATTCAAAATGGAGTAGAGGCGATGTGGCCTCCTGTGTGTGGCGCCCAAAACACCAACAAAGAAGAAGCCGGCGAACACCAACGAAGAACCACCGTCAGGAAGCATTTGTGTTCATCCATTAACAGTGTGCGACGGCGCTCGCAAATTTGAAAGTGCAGTGCAACATTTGCAACACCAACTTGTCATGTAAAGGAGGAGGGTGCACCACCACGGTGACCAACTCAAATATCCAGCTAAGGTAAGGCTGTGTACTTTTTCATACACAAACGACCTGACAATGCTAGCTTTAGCCAGGAAGTGCTACTCCATTCACCGTACTTGTTTGATATTCTGCAAGCAGGTTAGTAAGAACTCAGTAACATGGCTAAGTTACACTTTGTCTCTTCTGCATCATAAGACAATCTCCAACACATAAACAACAGGATATGTGTAATTGTTTTTTCATGAGCTTTTCAAAAATAAAAATAATTTGTGAACGTGTACCCCTATTTCAAGTGACTTCAGAACATTTATGTTTAAGTTCAATGGTTTGATATTTTTATATTGGTTGAAAATAGCCCTGCGAGAAATTCATCGTAAAGGCATGCATAAAAAGTTATTTCTTTTATTTTATTTTTTTAACTCACGGAGGCATTTCATCCAAAAAGTTTGGTTAGCGCCGTCATTTAAGCCATGCACACTTATATGACCCCACCTATGAGAACAATCAGAAACGAGAATCGTTCGGAACCTAAATCGAAACGAGGAATCAGAACCAGAATTGCTCAAATTCAAACGATGCCTAGCGATAAACAAGGGACAACTCTTTTCATCGTTTGCAGCTGAAAGAGCTTCTAAAATGAATAGAGCAAAACGTCACCTGCTGTTGCCTTGTTGACCTCCATCAAAGTTCTAAACCGTGGAGAAGCTTGTGGAATCCACCTGGTTCATCTTCAGGTGGTTGTCAAGGATCTGGAAGATCTCCCGGATGTTTGGCACGTAACCCGACTGAAGCTTCGACCAGATGGGAACATCTGAGGTGGCACCAAGAAAACCAACCAGAGTGAGTGTTTGATATGAGGTCATTGACCAATCATAACACACCATTGAGAGTAACTTCAAAGGCTCCAGTGGACAGGAAGTGCGTCTCCATCATGTTACAGAGGAAGAAGGCCATCAGACAGGAGAAGATCTGACAAAGACAGTCGGAGTGAGTCTGGGACATGTCTGGATGAACTGTTGCCCAGGTAACCACCCACCTTGTTGTCCTGACTCCAGGTCCACGCCCTGGGCGTGTTGATGCCAAGCATGGCGAACACGTTCTGACCACTGACAATCACCATGATGGAGAGAAGCTTCACGTAGGAGATCAGGTTGCCAACAATCCTGAAGACACAACAGATGCCAGCTGAAGCTTCAATAAGGTTCTTGTGGCAAATATGTGCACATATGTACTGTACATAAAAGTAGCAGCATGCTGGAGCATAACTGTGCATGCTTTAATAAGAGTTACAAGTTAATCATCATAGGTTCAAGTCACCTGTTGAAACGGGTGGGGGGGTAGTTTTCTCCCTCAATGCGCATGTCCGGGTACAGCTGGCTGATGGCCCGCGAGTACTCCTGGAACGCTTTACTGTAGCCTCAGGAGATACTACAAACACACACAGTCAGCCAACAATTTAATGCATAGTAAAATCAGAAAAGGGTCCATGTATTTGTCCAGGATCAGAGTAGACAATTTGATGGACAGACGTTACTGACTGAAACCCATGAGATGGTCGTTGGTTGGTATCCTGACCTAAATCCATGCCCATCTGTGGTGTGTCAGCCACAAACGAAAAGGCTCTTTGAAGTGGCCATGAAAGTAATCAACGTTTGGTGTAACGTACATTCGTAATTCATTTGAAACATCATTTTATTTTATTTTAGTAAAAAAAATTAATGAACAAAAAAATCTAAGAAGCCATCTGCGAGCCGAAATATTCGACTCTCTTGTGAGCCGAAATGCCTCTAATCACTCAAGTCCATCGCAATGTATGTTTGTGTAGGCGACGAGAGAAAGACTACTTTTGTACTCCATTCATGACTTAATCGGGTTGCTGGCCTAGCTTGATACGCGGATTACAAGAGCTACAGTATTATGTGCTCACTGAGTAAATGTTTGTTTGGAGGTGGTTTGTCTTCATGCTAACTGCCACCACGCCGCTAGCTCACCAGTATTGGAATCTGAGCACAGGCCCGCTGTAGAGGGTCGACTTGGCAGCTTTGCTGGGCTCCATCTCCCGCTTCATGTCCACTGACAGGCCGGGACCGCTGGCCTGCTGCGGACTCGACCTTCCGACATACACGTCCCGGAGTGTGAGAGCCGTGAAGAGCAGCAGAGCCCCGACGAGCCCTGCCTGGCTGTACTCCGCCATCTTGTGTGGCTGTGTTCCACTTCCGCCTTTGTACGTTAATATAAATGTGTTATCCAGTCCGTCATTCCTAATTCATTGTAGACATTTTGTATTTTATGACCTTACGTTTTCTTTCTGAAAGATACACTTAATCGACGAGTGAGTCCTGTATTTTCACTAATCATCCTCTGGTGAGTTAGCACAATTTTTAAAGTAAATGTGTTATCTGACTGAATAACAACTTATTGCTTCCTTTTAACTCTTCATGAACGTACTGTTTCTTTTCTGTGTTTTTGTTAATATCGCTTTGAAAACGCCACATTTAGTCGCCCGAAGAAACTGATGACGTCATCAAAGATGCGACATGTCTGCATACAACTGACTGCTGACAGTGGAGAAAAGTGACCAGAACGCCCTCGAACAGAACCCTCAGAAGGAATACCATGTTTAATCAATGTAGGTTTGCTCATTTGTTAATGTTAGTCCTATTTTGATCTGTTTTGTTGTACATTGTAAATCCGACACGTCAATATTCATTTTAAAAACGCGAACAGGTGAGCCGTCTGGTGACGTCACAGTTCAACATTCATGAGATGAAGCTGAATGTTGGCAAACATTTCAGTTTGTCAGTATTTAACAATGTTTTACATTTGTCTGACGCAAACCATTCAAATTAACTTCCATTTTGTGAAGATCAACACATGTTTTAGGAGCAGGGGGTGCCACCATGCTGGCTCTGGAGGGGGTTCGCCTCCTGCGGCTTTCCGCCAGAACTGCCTGTGGCGCTGCGTTCCTCAGGAAATCTCCGCCTCCTGCCGCTCACTCCGACAGCTCAGCGCGACGGCAGCTCTCCTCTGGGGACGCTGCATCTGGATGGTACCACCAGGTGTCTCACTCGGCTCCTGTTCACCTGGCTGAAGACTTCCTGGTTCATGTGCAGCAGGCCAGCGGTCTGCCGTGGTGGCTCAGCATCGCCGTCAGCACGCTGTCCATCAGGACGCTCGTCACGCTGCCGCTGGCCGCCTACCAGCTCCTCATCATCGGCAAGGTAAGCATTGCCTGGAACATCCAACATTTTTTTTTTTGTGTACTGGCCTTTTTCATCCGTGGCTCCCTGTCCGTAACCACGGCAACATGCAGGTGGAGGCGCTCCAGTTGGAGATCTCCGAGCTGGCCAAGAGGCTTCGATACGAAGTGTCCTTGCGAGCAAAGGAAAGAGGTTGGACAGAAAAACAGAGTCGGTAAGGAGAGTGGGGCGAGTCCCTCGTTGGTCTTCTTGTTATTTCACTGGAAGGGTCTTCTTCCTGTTCAGGTTCCAGTTCCGGAAGAATCTGCGCCGCCTGGTGTCTCAGCTGTACGTCAGGGACAACTGTCACCCGTTCAAAGCCAGCCTGCTGGTCTGGGTCCAGCTGCCCCTGTGGATCAGCCTGTCCCTGGCCCTCCGGAACCTGAGCCTGGAAGAATCAGGTGAGTCTGGCAGGACCTGGGTCCATGCAGATCAGTTAGCTCCCGGTCTGTTACTTATAGGTAGACTGTGCGTCTGTTGCAGCGGTGTGGCCTGATCTGATGACAGGGGGTGCTCTGTGGTTTACTGACCTCACAGCACCTGACACCACCTGGCTCCTCCCACTTTCTCTGGGCCTGACCAACCTGCTCATTGTGGAGGTGTGGGACTGACAGCTGCTAGCTCATATGACCAGATAATCATAATGATGTCTGTTTTCTTCTTCAGATCTTTTCCCTCCAGAGGTCCAAAACCTCTTCTCTTTACAAGTTTGTGACCAACGCCATGCGAGGCTTCTCCTTGCTCATGATCCCCATCGCCACCACCGTCCCCTCGGTGAGTTCTGGTCCGGTCGGACTTGGTGAGCTGAACTTTTGAGAGTTGATGAAGACCTAATATGGATGTGCTCCCCCTCCCTCCAGTCCATGGCACTCTACTGGTTCTCCTCCAGCCTGGTGGGGCTCTGTCACAATCTGCTCCTTCGTTCCCCTGCCCTCCACAGGCTCCTCAAAGTTCCTACACAACGCTCCAACACGCCATACAAGGACCTCCTCGCCGCTTTTATCAGCAAGTATCGCAAGTAAACAGGAAGTCCAATGTGGGCTGTTGGACATCAAGAGGACTCGTTGACCCGAGCCAGAACTTCATTTCCTGTCCACTGCATCTCTTCCAACAGCAGACAATAAAAATCAACTTTGACCCGCAAACATTTCCTGTTTTCTTAATGAGAAACTTTTTTTTTTCCCTCTGGGACAAACTGGTTGTCTCCATTGTTGCTCATGGACAGCATTGTGTGTATTTGTGTAGTACCTGTATGTGTGTAACTACTGTGACTGATTTTCGTGCACAAACAGAAGAAAGTTCTGGACCAGCTTCCTTGCCCTGTTAAGAAAAACATAATGAAGATAAAAGGTATGTGCGTGTGTGTGTGTGTGTGTGTCAGCAACATTCTTTGAAAGAAAGCTGTTGTCTGGCATCACATCATAGATACCCCCTCCTTTCCAACACACACCCTCATCCCATGAGGCGGAGTCTGGAGCCCAGAACCTCCCCGGTTCCATTCCCTTGGCAGAAGCTTCTGATCATTGGTCCAGTCCACATCGGAGAACATCATGAAGTCCAATTTTGTCTTTGCGTGTCTGGTTCCGCTTGTGTCCATCCTCTCGGCCCAGGCATTGGCGGCACCTGAATGCGGACCCTGTGACCCAGCCCAGTGCACCCCTCTCCCGGCCACGGGGTGCCCCGCCGGTTCGGTTCTGGACCCCTGCGGCTGTTGCGAGCTGTGCGCAGCGGCGGAGGGAGAGCAATGTGGAGGCCGCCGTGCGGCAACACGCCGCTGCGGGTCCGGGCTGGAGTGCGTCCGGGCTTCCGAGGACAAAAAGAGCAAGCTGGGCGTGTGCGTGTGTAAGAACAACTACCAGGTCTGCGGCACCGACGGCGTCACGTACGCGAGTGCGTGCGCGCTGAAGCGTGCCAGTGTGCGCGCGCAGAAAGACGGACAAGAGGAAGTCACTGTCCGCAACAAAGGACGCTGCGCCTCAGGTGAGAGCACCTGCAAGCGGAGGGGGCGGGGCAAGGGTCACGCTGACACCTGCTAGAGGAAGGGGCGGTTCAAAGGTCATGCTAACGCCTGCTAGAGAGGAAAGGGTTGGGACGCCGAGGGAGGTGTCACTCCTCTTTTTCGTTGTCTTTGGAGCAAACATGTTGACAAAATGTGCATAATGCTAAGCTAAGTTGCCGTACTTGACTGCAACAATAAGTGACGTGGGCGCAGAAAGAACGCTGGCGGTGTTTCTTCCCAGCCAGCCAGCATGTTGACTCATGTTGTTCGTCGAGGCGGAACGTCAGCGTTTATCCTCTTCATCCTCATCCAAACACGGAATTCCACACCGAGCGCGCTCAGACCAAACAGAATTCCTGCTGACCTGTCTGATCGTGTCTGTGCAGCTCCGCTTATTGTGACTCCTCCGGGGAGCGTTTTCAACGTGAGTGGCGCTCAAGTGTACCTCAGCTGCGAGGCGGTGGGCGTGCCCACACCTGTGCTCACCTGGAGGAAGGTACACCGCTCATTGAAAACAACACTCTACATGCTCAGACTTCCTTCTTCCAAATGAATAATTAAGAACATCAAGTAATGGAAGTGGAGTCACGCGGAAAAGGTCTAAGCAAGGTGCGTGAGCGAGATTGACCCATGATGGTGTTGTCCTCCCAATAGGTGATCGCTGGGAAGAAGAGGGTGGAGCTTCTTCCCGGGGACCGAGACAACCTGGCCATCCAGACCCGAGGAGGACCAGAGAAACATCAAGTGACTGGCTGGGTTCTGGTCTGTTCTGCTTCAAACACAAAGAAATCATGAAAAGGTTTTTCTTTCAGGCCATTCATGGCCAACACCTTTAATCTGTCAGATCTCACCACTCACTGAAGAGGAGGAGGGTTCTTATGAGTGCCACGCCACTAACGCGAAAGGTGAAGCGTCGGCTGTTGGATCCATTCACGTGGTGGAGTCCATCGATGATGTCGTCAAGAAAGGTAACAGCTGACTGGTCGGTGAAAATAACAATGACTCACTCACCACAGATGTAATTTCTTTCCAGTGATGAAGGAAGAAGAACTGTGAGCAGCTGATCTTCATCCTTGGATCACCCTCACATTTATTCTCTCTTCTTTAAACACCTTTCCTGGCATATAGAAGCCACTTTTATTTGTAGACACCCTCACTATATATTATCAATAAACAGTTCATCAATAAAGCTGACAAGTTGGTGTGCAGTTAACACTCCACACCACATGAGGGTCATCAATCAGCAGATCAATAAATGACAAACACTTTTATTCTCATTTGCAAAAAAACAACACAAAAAAAGAGGACTTTTAGGAAAATAAAAACCAATCCATCTGCCAGAAGGTGTCTGATTGGTCGAGGCCGCTCTATGATGTCATCATACGTGGAGCAATGCTCATAGACATCAACTCCTGGAAAAGAAGTTTACACGCGTACGGCATCCGCACCAGCGAGATCTGAAACAGACAGCGGAGGTTATGCGTGAGGGATCACGTGATCACCTGTGTGTGTGTGTGTGTGTGTGCGCGTGCTGTTGTCGTGTGTGTTACCTGTGTCTTGTTGCGACAGCCGCGACATTCGTACGTGTGCGTGCGTGTGTTGGCGATGGCTATAAGTCCGCACAAGTTGCACACGTGCACTTGATAAGGATCAGACGCCTCAAAGAGACGCTCTCGGAGGAACTGAGCGGCACCGTGAGCAATCTGACAGTCGCGCTCCATCTCCCCGAATCGCAGGCCGCCATCACTGCGCACGTGACACACACACACACACACACACACACACAGGTCAGACGGAAACATACAAGATTGAGTGTGCGTGCGTGCGTGCGTGCGTGCCTCACCGCGATCGCCCCTCCATGGGCTGTCTGTTGAGGATCTGGACGGGGCCACGGGCCCTGGAGTGGATCTTGTCGTCCACCATGTGTTTGAGGCGTTGATAGTACGTCGGGCCAATGAAGATCTGCGACGTCAACTTGCGCCCTGTGAAGCCGTTATATAGCACCTGAACACAGCAATCAGTCAAACAATTGATCAATCAGTTGGTTGTCCACTTGAAGAGCACCGTAGGAGACGGGTGGTCTTGACCTCGTTTCCTCTCAGATGGTATCCGTATTCTGACAGCAGGTTGGACACCTTCTGCACGTTGACGGCATCGTTGAAGGGCGTGGCGTCGCCAATCTCGCCTTTGTTTGCAGAAACCTGCAGAGAGCAAATAAGGATGCCTCACTGTCAAAATAAAAGCATTGTTTATGGAAGAAGGATTACGTGCGTGCGTGATGATGTCATGAGTATCCTGTGGCGATTGATGTCACCTTGCCCTGCAGACACTCGATCAGATGGCCGACTGTCATTCTGGACGGGATGGCGTGAGGATTGATGATGATGTCAGGTGTGATTCCTTCGCACGTGAACGGCATGTCCTTCAAAACAAAACAATCATTACAAACACATCCGCTTCGTGGCTGCTGACGACATCGTTCCTGTCTACCTCTTGTCTGTACTGGATTCCACAGGTTCCCTTCTGTCCGTGCCTGCTAGCAAACTTGTCTCCAATTTGAGGAATTCGGACCGAGCGAACCTGGCGGGTCACAAATGTTGGAGATGTTAAAGACGGGGACCAAAAAAAAAAAAAAGTTACATTTCATCACATGTGGTCTCACCCGGATTTTGCAGAATTTGTAGCCCTCCTGATTCAGGGTCACCATCACCTGGTCCACGATGCCGGTCTCGCTAGTTCTCAGGAAGGTGCTGCAGTCCCTCTTGGTGTAGCGTCTGTTGGTGCTGTCGAGTTCGTCGTCGTTCTCCGGTAGCGTGACGGTTTTGCCGATGATCACGTCCTCGCCGGACACGCGAACGCCGGGCGCAATGAGCCCGTCATCATCCAGTTTATCATAGATGGCGTGTCTCATCCCTAGACACAGAGAGACATTTGCATCTCCACGTAGAGGAACCAGAGGCAGCGTCACATGAGGTCAAATTCTTTTACTTCTCACCCTGACAGGTTTCTCGTGTGGGTTTCTCAAAGATCTCCTCCTGATCGAAGCCTTTCTTTGACTCCTGTTCCTTGTAGGATCGGTAGAAAACCGATCTGAAGAAGCCCCGGTCCACTGCCGACCGGTTCATGATCACAGAGTCCTCCTGGTTGTAGCCCGTGTAGGAGGCGATGGCCACGATGGAATTGATCCCTGAAGAGCAGGAGGCTCCCAGTTAGAGAGCAATGAGCTGCGCCTGTTCTTCGGTGAGTGGCTTCCATCAGTTCGTACCTGCTGGCAGCTCTCGGAAGCGCAGGTACTCCATGGAGCGCGTGGTGACCAGCGGCTTCTGAGGGTAGTACAACACGTGTGCCAGCGTGTCCATTCGTACATGGAAGTTGGTGATGTAGACGCCCATGGCCTGTTTGCCCATAGCCGACTGGTACGTATTTCTGGGAGACTGAATGTCAAAACAAGAGACCATTCATACTACTTTGATGGACTGTTTGCTTGTCCCATTGTCCCATGTGGATTATTTCCAGTCTTATTTTGAGTCAATCTGATTATTTATTCTGTACACGGTTGCCGTTGTCATTAATTACTTTTAGTTACTTGCAAGAGGGGTGATCGCATTAATTAAATGACAAGTGTGAGCTACGGCCGTGACAGTAACCCTGTTAGGGATTATTGTGCCTGCTGGGAGATCGATCAATCCAGCAGTAAAAACCTGTTGTTCTGGCTGCCAAGTCTGGTGTGTGTCTCACCGAATATTACAGTAACATTACTGACACCTAGTGACCAGTGTAGAATAACAGATGTCATTCATGACTCTTCTTAATGCATTATTTTATATTTAAGTTAATTCAGCCATTTTTGTGTGTGAAACTGCTTAATTTAGGCAGAAAAATATGTAAAATTAGCTTAAATACGCATATTTTGACTAATAATTTGACATATTTAACCACAAAACAGCATGATTTAATACATTATATGTACTGTGTGTACTGTATGTATAAAAATGAAGCCACAAAATTTGAAGTGCAAAGTGGCAAGGGATTACTGTATATATTTTGTGCTGTCATCATTTTCGCAGAGCATCAGTTGCATTAATTACATCAACACAAATGTAGTCAATGCACACGCATGTAGCAACGGGTGAGCAAGCACTCTGTGTGTTTGATTTATTTTGTGAATTATTTTGAGTCTCTGTATATTTATAGTTTGGATTTTGTCAGTTATGATGCTGCCGTGGCGTTACTATGACACAGCGACTTTGCACACAAGTGTGCCTGCATGGAATCAGCTCACTCACACTAGCCAAGTTTAAGTGAGAAGTGGGCCCTTAGACCCTTGGGAAGATTACCACATTATTCCCAAACTAAGCTTCTGTTCCAAACATCCGACTTGGACAAGAATGACGGCAAATCCCACCTGGTTGTGATCAGGAAAAGGAATGATGGATGCACACACTCCCAGGATCATGGACGGGTGGATCTCACAGTGAGTGTAGGTGGAGCAGTAAGCCACGCCCTTCTCCTGAAGATCATCAGGGGTCATGGCCAACATCACAGTCTCCTCCTCCAGCGTGTCGATGTACTCCACTACACCGCTCGCTACCAGGTCCTGCCAGCTAAAAGGGGAAGAAAATCCTGATCACGTGGACCCGCTCCCTGTGGCTCGCCTGCGGAACCAGCGGCTCACCTGTAGTTGTTGTACTCCCGCTCTTTAAGTTGGTCGATGTGCCGTCTCTTCAGCAACAGCTTCTGTTTTTCCACAATCAGAAGCGGTCTGCAGATCCGCCCCGCATCCGTGTAGATTCGGATCTCACGCTCTCTGATGTCTCGGATCATGGACACCTGCGACATTCCGACAGGTGAAGAGACGTAGTTGCCAATTTAACGCGCACAAGGCGTCGTTGAGAAACAGGTGTTACCTCGGACACGATGATGTCCATCTGACGCCGCAGCTTCCTCAGGGTGTTCATCAGCTGTTCGGGATCTTTGTGTATGCCCACCCAGCAGCCATTGACGAAGATCTTGGTAGCACTGCAAGGTTACACAAATATGCTCACACTTGCTGCGGGTGTCATCCTACAGTAAAAGCGCGTGTGCATGTGCTGGGCACTGACTCTGCGATGGCAGCGGGAGAGATCTCTTCCAGGTTCTCCATACTCCACTCCTCCAGAAACTCCAGGATGGGAGACGGTTGAGATCCCACAGAGATGTAAGCCATCAGGGCGAGATTCTTCACCAAGCCTACAGCATGACCCTGAACCATCCAGTCAACCAACCGATCAAATAACATTGTGGTGGTTTGGGTTCTTTTGTTCATGGTGTGGTATGTTGTGTACACTTGGGGGTGTGACAACGCTCACCTCAGGGGTTTCAGCCGGACACACCATCCCCCACAGCGTGTTGTGCAGCTGTCTGGGTTTGGCCAGTTTTCCGTCCCGACCGATAGGGGAGTTGACTCGGCGAAGGTGGGACAGTGTGGATGCGAAGGTGAGGCGGTTAAGCACCTGCAAATGATGAGACGGTTGGAAAGGCATCAATAAAATGCCAAAATACGTGCACAAAAACCTCAATCAGCGCACAAAAAGACCACTCTCCTTGCGCTCGCGGCCTCTGAGTAACCAATCACTGCCACTCTATTCAATACCCGTCCCCAGAGTGTCAAAACTCAGCAACGCGCGCGTAGGGGGCAGCAGGGAGCAGTTATTCAGAGACCATAAGCATGAGGAGAGTGGTCTTTATGAGCGCTGATTTTGGCACTGTATTGACGCCTGCCTCACCTGGGACACGCCCGCTCTGGCCTGGTGGGCCTTCTTGACATCTCCCCAGTTGCCGGTGGCCAGCGAGTACTTGAGGCCATCTGAGATGATTCTGGTCTTGATGGCGAGCTCCAGATTGAAGTCCTTCCCTCTGTCAATGAACTTCTGTGCGTAGATTCGGATCTCCTTCAGCAGATTCTTGAACATTCTGAAGAAATGATGTGATACCTCAGCAGCAGGAAACGCAAGTACTTCACAATAAGAGCCTGAGAGTGGCAGGTAGGGGAGGGGGTCGTCCAGTGTCTCATATGGATGCAATTGTTAGCTGCTACCCGCTCATTCACATGCTAAACGCTACACAAGAATGTGAGTGACAGGAACAAAGCACTGACAGGGAGGATGTAAGGAACCTCCATGTTCCACACGTGGACCGAAACACTTGAGAGATTGAGAGACTCACCCTCTGAATAGGAAGGCCAAAAGTGGGCCAGCCAGGTCCAGTCTCTTGTTTCCATAATGATCTCTGTCATCGAGCTCTCGTCTGCCAAGGGCGGCGAGTAGCAACCTGTGGACCATGTACCTATGCACAAACACAAACAAAATGAACAGTGATGCGGGGTGAAGGCTAAATGGTATCAACTCACCCGAGGAAATAGGCCTTCTTGGTCTCGCAGAAGTCGCTGACGCCAACGTGCGGCAGCATTTCTTTCTGCAGAACTTCTTTGGCGTACTTGATTCTTCGCTCCTTGGTCACTCCGGGCTTGGCTCCTCTGGATCCGATAAAGTTCAAGGCCACGTTCTGCTCCTGGATGACGAAGGCTTCATCCAGGGACGGCTTCACCTGGAGAAATGACAACAAGCTCACATGTCAGCCTGGCGCGAACGACCGAGTGCACGCTCAGCCATAATTACCATCTCCATCATCTCAGGGTCGTCAAAGTCATAGATGATGTGTTCCAGGATGTCTCGATCCGACACGAAGCCCAGCGCTCGGAACACGATGATGATAGGAACTTCTTGTCGGATGTATGGCAGCGTGGACACGATCCTCTGACCGATGGCGCTCTTCTTCACTCCCTGAGAGACGAGAAACACATCAGAGGAGTCCTGGCCGTGTAGGCGGCTAGCAGACATTTCGACTCACCTGCCCTCCCCGGGCCATCATGCTGACCCAGATGGTGCTGGTGGGACGCGACGAGTTCTCCAAACAGGACCGACACTCGGCTGTGTAGGCGTACTTGGAGTCCTTCTTGGCGAACACATAAACTGTGTTGGTGGCCATCTTTTCTTGAGCAATTAGCACCTGAGCACCAACAATGCACGAGTTTACAGCCAATGTAATCAAGTTCACACTTAATATTAATCAGAATAATAACAACAACCATTGATTTAATGAAATGGTTCATCATTTTCAACGCTTAGCCTAACATAAGGGCTCAAGGCGATCACGTGTCACAACGCACCTTCTCCGATCCGTTGATGATGAAATATCCTCCAGGGTCAAGCGGGCACTCATTGAGTTCACACAAGTCACGGTCTGTCAGGCTGCTCAGGAGGCAGTAAGTAGAGCGGAGCATGATGGGTATTTTCCCTATGAAGGTTTTCTGGTGTTGAGTCTGCAGCTGGTCCTCTCCCTCCTTGATGATGGTCTTGGTGATGTCCACATACAGAGGGGCCGAGTATCTATGGCGGGAAATCACAAGGAGACCGCACGGACTAGATCAGACCAAGACATACCAGGAAAGGAGAACATAGTCAGACCCGACAAGACCTACGTGAGGTTTCGAAGTCTGGCCTCGTTAGGCATCATGGGAGATGGAGCACCATCTCTTTCCCAGTGCGTGGGTTTGGACAGGTAGATCTGCTCAAACTTCAGCAGGTAACGAGGCTGCAACGGACGCCACAATTATCACAAGGCCTGCACTGAACTGGCAATAAACCTCCGGGACCAGGTGCTTACCGGCTCCTCCACCTCGCCCGAAGTGTGCTGGGCTTCGGCCTGCAGGTCAATGGGTGGCGCATCTTCCACGATCCTCTGCACCGACATCTGGATGAACTCATCGAATGAATCCAGCTGCTGCCGCACCAACCCCTTCTCGTCAAAGTAAGAGCTGAAATAGATGCAGCTTTTTAAAAAAAAAAAAAAAAAAAAGAGCTAACAGAGGTCACCAATGTCTCAACCGCGGAAGTAATAAAAGAATAAAGTTCTGACACTGTAAATCAACATGATGATTATTTCACCTAATGACGATCCAACAAGCTTCCTGCCAAAGATCTGGTGTGATCTCATCATCGTCTTCATCGTACTGGTTATCTGAACACAGTGATGAAAATCAATGGTCAACAGGTAATATGCCCCACAGAAAAACAGTTAAGTCCTGGAAGATTACTGTGCTTGTTACACTGATTGTTGTAAACATGTTTGTTCCCTAAATTAACCGAAACGCGGCAAGCAACACTTTTGGAGTCTGACAAAAGCTATCCTTTCAGTGTAAAGGTCTTCATTCTTTCTGACATGTTAGCTTTAACAAATCTCGGCTCCGTGAGTTAGCTTCTGTTAGCACAGTTATTTTACATGTAGTTACTATTGTTATTACTACCATGTGTGCTCTTTGAAGTCATTGAGAGCACGCTAATGCTAGCCTGCGTGCTGCTTCATGTTTTAGACAAATCTACACATGAAACGGTGTAAGAGCTTGTAGCTGTGATGCTATTGTGTTCATTCGGCGGCGCTGCAGCTAACGTTAGCCTACGCGTTAGCACCTGTATGTGAGGTATACGTACACAGTCCGTGCGTTGACTACTTAAGTATTCAAAGCTAGCAACTCACCTTCGTCCTGGTCGTACATTTTAAGCCTCAAAACAAGATATATGAAACTGGCTGATGACTGCTACTAGACGCGTTTTCGCGATCAGACAGCGCGCTGGCGGTCTCTTCTTCTACGGAAGATTCGATGCATTACATAAGGCGCTGCTGCCCCCTCAGCTCAGACAACGAAACTGCAGCTTCGGTGCTCTGCCCTCAGAATAGTGAGCATACATTGCAATTAGCATAACAACAAAACAACAATTCTTTAACGAGAGAAAATGTTGAAACGATTAATGTTTTGTCTTTACATGTATTTTTATATACTGTATGGCGTTTTTCTAGCCTTTTTCCAAACTTAAAAAATATATAAAAATATCAAAGTGGCCCCTATATCCTTTGATATTTTTCGGCATGCAGAAAGTTTGTGGACTGTATGTGCTGCATGGAAACATTCAACCTTTTTCGCCTCGCATCAAGTCATTATTTAAAATGTGCTGTCGTCAGTGTTGCTGCGTTGATTTGTCATAAAGTTACTTATATTATTGGTGGGAAAACATGCGGATTTCCTATCGTGCATCTCATGTGCACTCACACAAACATCTAGTAAGTGCACTGTAAAGGTCCGTAAAGAAATATGATCGAAGTCAAAATATGTAGGTATTTGACCATCATGCTGCTCACCTGGTGCAAAAGAAGTCACCTGACAAAACAAATTTATTGTCAGATTGTTGTTTACCACAAACATGTGTACGTCTGCGCTGACGGCTCATGGCGCATGCTTGGTCAGAAGGAACACGCCAAGGCAGCACTGGTCATTTTGTATAAAAGTAGAAAACATTCCAAAGACAAAGATGTATTTACACAGACAATCCCAATGACATGATCAGAATCAGACGTGATGTCACTGCTTTGTGCTTGTCAATAAACTTTCGTCCTGCAGAAAGAAATTAATGTCAACTTTTTATGTGAACAATCAGATTGGGGTAAGGGGTGTCTTAAACCGACCTAGAGAAGGCTGACAAGGCCAGGACGCCCAGCAAGAACTGGAGGGTGTAGAAGCAGAGGAGCACGATGCAGAGGAGGAACTCTAAACGCAGGACGAAGGTCTGCAGCAGCAGGAAGTAAGCAGCCAGAGTGGCGCACGGCAGCAACAGGAAGAGCGACACGGCCGTGGTGAGGGAGTGCTCGCACAAGTTGCCCTTCCAGGCTGGACACACACACATATGACCTGTCACTCCCATCATTAACTCTATTGAGAGTCCAGTGTAGGATTCAGCAGTTTTACATTCTTTGTGGAGTTGAATATATTGCTTATCTTGTATATTGTTTATTTTTCCTTGTTTGTATTCACAAGTATAACTGTACACAACTGTAACAGTTATTCATTTTGACATCGCACCCACCATAAAAGATCCTGAGTATCTCCAATCCGAGAAAGAGAACCAGCAATGCCACATCCAAAACCAGATTATTAGTCGGGTATGGCAGTAAAATACCTGCATGCAAAAAGAGAAGAAGAAATGGGTTGGACCAGGATGAATAACTGTGTTGGACTAAACCTATAAGCCAATAACATAGTGTAAAGACATGAGGAATAGAGCACCTTTATAGATGAACATGAGAACTTGGGCCAGGTAGAAAGCTCCAAAGTACCAGCTGTTGAGGTACAAGAGGACCTGCAGAGGGGTGGACGACAGCTGAGGGCACAAGGTCAAGGTCACATACATACATACACACACACACACACACACACACACACACAAGTGCACCACTGGCATCACTTTCATACAAAGGATACGATTGCCTGGCTTCCTGCAGACAGAAAAGACATCAGTGACGTCAGAATTCAAGCTATATCATGAGCAGCACAACAATGCAAACTTCTACTACACTTACGTTTATAATTTTTCTTTACTGTGGTTTACATAATCAAGTGGCTTTATTTATAGGACATAATACGAGAAAAGTTAGCTTCCGCACCGTAACTTTTATCATTTGCTGGTTTTATTTGGATTTTATTTCAACCATCGTAAAGGACATTTTCAAAAAGCAACCATTAACTCATTCACCACAACACATTCATTTGATCGCTGCAAAGACGGTGGTACTTACCCGGCGCCATTTCTGGTTACCGTGGCAACAGCTGGCGGAAGTGACGCTTCTTCGGTTGAGAATTAAACAGTACCTCTATTGTGCTACTCCCCCTACTGTCTAAATGGAAGACTACTGCACGTCTTTCCAAATTAAGCACTTTTTGTCGGAGGTATTTTTTTTTACCAGAGCTTTCTCCTCATTCAGTAGCTCGTTTTATCGTTTATCAGTTTCAAGTGAAAATCTTTTTTTTAGACGGAGGCGTTCTTTTGCAGTGTGTTCATTGGCTGGCGTCGGTCCATGGTTTACGTGGCGCTGTTGCTTTCGCGCAGCCGCAGTAGCGCGCTCTCATGGCAGTAAGATGGCGGCTGTCAGGATGTGGTCTGCTCTGTTGTCGTTTTTAATTCTGAACGTTTTCCACGGCCTCGTCTCCACCTTGTACTTCCACATCGGAGAGACGGAAAAGAAATGTTTCATAGAAGAAATCCCAGATGAGACGATGATCATCGGTGAGTAAGCTGCCTGCTAATGCTAACCGCTAGCGCACTGCTAGCTAATCAGACAACACTGAATGGAGTAATCGTTTATACCAAAGTTGCAGGAAGTGTTGATACGTGTTATTTGCATTTGGCTGCTTTAAGGATTGCTATAAAGTTCACACAGTATTTCTAATCAGGTCATTGTGATAGTTCATTATGATGTCAAATACGTTTGAGATTACATGATAGTACTTTATTCCAATGTTTGTGGCTGAAATATGACAGACTAGGAAACATAGGCTTTCTCTTTTTTTTTTTTGCAGGAAACTATCGGACTCAGCTGTACGACAAACAGAAAGAAGAATATCTGCCGGCCACTCAGGGTCTGGGCATGTTTGTGGAGGTCAAAGACCCTGATGAGAAGGTTAATTATTATGACTTTGAAGGTCATGTCATGTCATGTCAAGTCAGATGAGTGTTTGTAAGGTGAAGAATTAACTTGAGTGCTTGCTGCAGGTCATTCTGTCTCGGCAGTACGGCTCTGAGGGAAGGTTCACCTTCACGTCTCACACCCCTGGAGAACATCAGATCTGCCTTCACTCCAACTCCTCCAAGTTCTCCCTTTTTGCTGGAGGCATGCTGGTGAGAAACCTTGACTAGTCATCTTTTATTTCACACTTGAGTGCTACCAAGAAAGCACCATGCGACATCCTGACGAGTGTTTCCTGGTGCTGTGCTGCAGAGGGTTCACCTGGACATCCAGGTTGGGGAGCACGCCAACAACTACGCTGAGATTGCCGCCAAAGACAAACTGACGGAGCTGCAGCTGAGAGTGAGACAACTGGTGGAGCAGGTGGATCAGATCCAGAAGGAGCAGAACTACCAGAGGGTCAGTGGGTCAATGTCACACAGTGTTTGAGAAGTTCCTGATGCATCTTGATCGTCTCGGCGGGATAGTGATAGTGAAGCCTGGGTTACGCTGCTGCGTTGTTGTGCATTATTTCCTGTGTGTATACTCAGCCCACCTTTGATCGCCTTCTCCTTGATTAGTTCCAGCTCCAACAACCATCTCTGTCTCTCGCTAACAAGCTAATGGCTCGTTGGAAAACAGCGCCTCTTGTGGTTTGGCAGAGAATTGCACCACATGCACTCAACCCTGACAAAAAACTATAAAGTTGGCGCCCAGTCTTAAGGCCACACAGCATCGAGCTGTTTGTTCTTTCTCTGTCCACCAATCAGCGCTCTGCATCGTCTTACACCCTATCTATCAAATTGTGGCGTTCTAGTCACGTCGGGGTCACTAACACTACTGTTGACACTCCCTTAGTACCGCGAGGAGCGCTTCCGTCAGACCAGCGAGAGCACCAACCAGCGTGTCCTCTGGTGGTCCATCGTCCAGACCCTCATCCTGGTGGCCATCGGTATTTGGCAGATGAGACACCTCAAGGGCTTCTTTGAGGCCAAGAAGCTGGTGTAAATCTTCTACTGTGCGTGCGTGCGTGCGTGCGTGTGTGTGTGTGTGTGTGTGTGCGTGCGTGCGTGCGAGTACATGTGTGTGTGTCCTAATAAGTGATGCAGTAGAGCGCTGTGGCAGCCTGCACATGACATGCAGAGAAGTTACTCAAACCTTGTCGACCGATGTTGCTATCAAGCGGTCAGGCTGACAATATTTATTGACGGCTGTCATTTGGGCTCAAACATTTCATCCACTGAAGCGTGTGAGCCAAGACATCGTCACCACGTGTTCCATTATTTTATACACTTGATGTTTGACCTCTGTGACGACTAGCTGGACAAGTTGATGTGCACGCAGTCCTCTGATTTGATGACTTTGGGCAACTTGTCTTTGTGACGCACGGGTCGTCTCAGGAGTTTTCTGGGTTTTTTTAAAAGACAGCAACATGGTTTTAGCCTGTGATAATCATGAGAGTGCGTGCACGTTTTAATTTGTTAAAACACACTGAAATGACTCTTTAACAATCTATGCAGAGTTTGGAACAGGAGGTGTACTGTAAATGTCATCAGCGTGCAGGGTCGCCTTTCTGTTATTTCGCTGCTTGTGTTGGTTTGAGTTTAGAAAAATGACAAATTGAATGACGGGGCTTGAATATATTTTTTCCAAACTGCACTCACGTTGGCGTTTGTCCCGTTTGCTTGAGTTCACTGTATTCTTTATACTACCATTTAAGAGAAAACTTTTTAACTATGTTTGGCTTTCACTGAGTGACAATTTGAGAATAAATTCATTGAAATAATGTTCAAATAAAAGTTAAAAGATAAAAGTTGTCTGTCCTTTTGGGAACATTGGAAAACACAGCATGGCTCTTTGTCAATGGAATGTAATATACCTGAGTCACAGGTCTTTATGGTAAGAAAATGAATTTTTTTTTTTTTCAAGCTGCAATGATACCTCTTGATCTCTCCGCTTTCACACAAAAAAAATGTGTAAAATGTATCTCGAGCAATACAGATAATAAAATCAACAACAGCAAATTTCTTAGCAGGTTGTCAATGTTATGTTATGCGGAAGGGGTGTCTGAAGTCTGGCCCGTGGCCATTTGTGGTCTACAGCACATTCAACTTGGCCTGCATCAGAACCACCAAGGATGATTAGGGCCACACTGAAAAGACAAAGTTGTTTGGCCTCAATTTTCATATTGAAGATTTATTTAAATCAAATTACAAATTAAACAGTTTTTTAAAAACACTTTTTTTTGTCACTTGAATTTTTATTGACATTTTTAAATGCAAAACAAAAGTAACAAAGTGGCAACATGGGAGATTGATTGCAAGTCTCTTGTTCCATTTCAGTTATTCAGTTCCAGTGTTCATTACATGTTTGGTTGCTGTTTGAATGTAAACATTGTCCATTTAAAACACTTTAAAAGTAATTGTCTACAACTACCGGTGGAGCTCAATAAATTAAAGTATCTTTTAAAAGGTAAACTTATATTCTATAGATTCACTACAAACAGAGTGAAATACTTCAAGAATGTTTTGATAAATACCAAATTATGATTGTAGATTTCCACTAACAAAACCCCAAAATCGGTATCTCGTAAATAAGTCGAGAAGTTGTCAATAAGTAGAATATTATAGACTTCTAGTCTGTTTTGAAGGGGCGACACCAACATTTGCATTGGACACACCTGTTACATAGGTTTTGAAAGAGGTAGGAACATGTGTTCCACTGCTGCGTTGTTGCTACTCGAACTTAGACGTATTGGACATGTTATAACAGTATGTCTTCTTGACATGAAGAAATTCGGTTTAAAAATGTCGATGTTGATTTTATTTTTCAACGCGTTCGTTCTTTCGGGTTTACATTTTTAAAAATGGTCTGCGTGTGGCGCTGTCACGGAGGCTCGCGGTAGCTCGTTAGCACGAAGGGAAATTAGAGCTAGCATGTTAGCATAGAGCGGTACAGGTAGGCTAACATGCTACGTGTACACACTGGCCTCAAGATGACCGGAAAGCTGGAATTTTAATCTCTTGCTTGGACAGGTTCATGGCAAAATTACATTTGACTAAAAGTCCACATGGAGGACACTAAAGCACGACCTTGGAGCACGTTGACGACACGATGGTTAAAAAGTGAAATAAACCAATGCATATTCATTGGTGGATGAATGTCTTTTCAAACGATGATGTTCTCGTCGAGAAGGAAGCCTGTACTCTACTTTAAGGAGGAGAGAAGGTGAGATTGTCATGTCTACACAACTGTTGCTTTATTTTTTTTAACATTGCTGAAAGTAAAAGTCTATTCTTGTTAGCTTTTCAAGAAAAAACTCATCAAAAGTTGTTCATCTGGAAGAGAAGGCTGAGTGAGTGAAAGATTGTGTGAATAATAACACCTCCCCAAACCTAAACATGTATTGATATTCCTAGCAAACATGATTCAAAATGTGTCTTCATGAGTAAACAAGACATTGTGAGGTTGTTGGCTGCTGTAATGTTTGCATGTTGTGTGTTGCTAAATTAATCCTCATTATCATTATCATATCATAAGCTGCTCATGCTTTGGCCTTCACAGCAAAAAAATACACCGCTGGAATGTATGCAAGTGCCATATTATATTCTGTCTTCACAAAGCTGCTAATGATCAGCTTTTTGCAGTGCAGTGGATTCATACATAGAATTCAGCACTCATAACCTCGCATATTTGTAGATTTTGGATGATTTCTTTTTTGGGGGGGAGAGAAACCCGCCCATTCTTGAGTTTCTGTCAAAGTATGACAGTTTTTTTTTATTTGCCAAAACCCATCTCGTTCAACCTAAGTCAGCAATAAATGTGATGATGATAAAGCATAACATGTACAGCACAACAATACAGCGGGGGTGTCCAAAGTGGGGCCCGGGTGCCCGCAGCATGTTAAAAAAAAATATATATATATATTAATTGGCCCACGGCATATTCTTAAAATACAACAGCAAAAGTTGGTAATAAACAGTCAAAAGAGTAATAAGAAAAAGTTGCAACTTCAGTGCTAATGCTAATAAGTAGAGGTGTGGGTATATGGACGTTTCCCCTTCAAGACGATTCCCCGTCAAGCATTCGGCCACAAATACGGCAAGACGTTTCCCCGTCAGACTACAAGATACAAATTTATATGAATCGAACAATAGGCTTTATTTATGCATGCACATACTAACAACAGCGTAACCAGTATGCGTTTTTTTTCATGTGAAAGTTATACTTACACATTTTAGTTAGACCGACAAGTATTATTTGGCGAAATAATAACAAGGGTAGTCTGTCACGACGAGCCTGGTTGTTAAAGCGGTGGTGCCAGCCCTCTACATCGTTGTTGGTGCGGATGATGATGATGATGATGATACTGTACGATTTATATAAATTTGTGTATTGTAGTCTGACGAGGACATGACTCGATACTGCTGGGGAAACATATTACCATATCTGTGGGGGCGAATGTTTAGCGGGGAATCGACTTCTGGTGGTGGGGAAACGTCTTGACGGGGAAAAGACCATAATCCGAGAACTAGTCAATCACAAGCAATGACATACGACATTCATGAGCGACTACTGTGAAGCGTGCCATGTCATATCCGCATAACATGTGACACAGAGCCTGCAGCCCAACGGTGCATCAAAAACACAGATGACTCCTTGCCCTCTGGCTGTTCAAAGCGTTTCATGTCTGGAAACTTGCGTGTGAAGATAGCTGGAGAATTGTGCGAGGGGATGACGGAAGCCCGTGTCAGGAGGTGCGTCACAAGCACAGAGGCTGCTGATTTTGGAGCTCCTGACCCAACTCCTTTACCTAATTTGGCCACCCTGCGCAAAGCAAGACGAGAGAAATTATTTGGAATTATGTGACAAAGATCCCATTCATTCATTCATTCATTCCAGCTGTTTAAATGCAGAATACCTCACAGTGGTAGCAATAAGGACATTGGACTGGACAGGCTTTTCTGTCACCACTGGAGTCACACAAATAGGACCCTATGGAATCCATTGTTTTTAATTTTTTAAACTTGCTTTTTACCTTTTACTCTTATTTTACCGGCATAGTGTATACTTTTGTGACAGGAAATAAAATATCCGCTAATTAAATGCAAAAATCCTCATGCAGTCCATCATTGGACAATTTTGCCTAAATGCCGGTGCTTGTGGATGACTTGGTCACCGATGCAATTCTAGTTGTTAATGTACATTACTTTGACACCCTTATTTTGCTTACACAATTAGAATGTGGCCAACAGTGCTTATTTTGAAGGCCTGATGTGTGTTGAGAATGTTCACGGTTCCCACGTGCCGCTTGTCCTCATTTCACACAGACCCTGCACAATGTCGGCAGGCATCCTAGTTTCTACGTTCTTCGCCAACCTTTGCCTTTGTTTTGTGTGCCCGTTTTGACATCTTTGGGAGGGGGCGGGCTGGTGTGTCTGATCGGACTCCACAATTGAGCGGTCCGCCAGAGAAATACTTCCCCACACAAACATTCCTTTCCCTCACAATGACAGCATTTCATTCACACATGAATTTACATGAGATTCCTGTTTTTATCGGCCAAATGTTTACGATTCCATTAACCCGGAAATCATCAGGCCCTACACAGATGCATGTGTACAAGCACTTAATAGACCCAGAAGACTGTATGCTTTTGGTGCAACTGGATCAATTGTGAGAAAACTGATAAGGCCAAAGGGCTCAATGGGCGATATCTTCTTGCAGCATATCAGGGTCTTCTGACGGGGCGTAAGTGCGTCCCAGTGGTGCAAATGCTGTCAGGGAAACATGACGTTCATGCCATCACACGTTGCCTGACAGAATGGATTTGTGCAGGTGTGCATGTTCCTTAAGAAAGTTGTGGGTGATTTGGTTTTCCTCTCGCCATTCCTGGCGCTGTGGTCATGGCTTTTTTCCCCCCTCTCATCCCGATCTGATCACCACCATCACATTGTTTAGTCAGGATTGATGTTTCATGTTTCATGACAAGGGTGAAGGATAGGCATATCCTGCGCTCCGATCCAGTTTAGACCATTTTGACTGATCTTCCAAGGCACACGGAATATTGTGTTCTATGGCTATAGAAACATGGAACCTACCAAAAGAAGGAGAAAACCCACGCAGTACAGGGAGAACAGGGAGAAACTCCACACAGAGCTTAAGATTCCAGTCTTTCATCAGGAAAAAAGTTTATACCTTTTTCTGTTCTTAGTAATCAGCAGTAGAACATAGGCAAGTTTCAGGAAAATATAAATTGCGGACTACAAAAAGGAGAAAACAAGCTCTTTGTAAAAAGATACATTTCAAGCATAACTTTCACATTGACACAAATATTATTTTGCCTTTGTGACCGCTCAAATATCTATAACCTGTCTCAACATACCACAAAATAAACACAAAACTTTTTTTTTTGCATAAAAATAACTTTCAAATCTAACAGCATGAACCATTTACAATTTTCACATTTGGAACTGAATTTGTGAGTCGGAACTCGTGTGTGTGTGTGTGTGTGTGCGCGCACGTGCAAGAGTTCAAATTTCCCGACAAAGCGTTATTTGTAAGCAATGCAATACCTGCCTTTACTGTTCCTGTCACACTCATTCCTCTCGTGATGCACTTCTGCCACCTAGTGGCCGTTTTATGGCATTAAAATTGCTTTCAAGCCTAATCCATTGGTGAAGAGTTGCATCATCGCCTCTATAGCCTCTGGCACAAAGGACGAATAACTACGTTGTTTGGATCGGGCGTTCGGGTTTATAAAAACGTTTAACCAAGTCTTTGGTATTGAATGAGTTAAGTGGTTGTTGCTTGTTGTTCGGTGGAGAGCAAACTGTTTATACCACTTATCGATACCTGTCTAGCTTTGAGTCACACCTCCACATTTGATGATCCTCGACTTGAGTCAACCAACAACGGTGACAACAGCGTGGCCGTACCGGTGCCAGTCAATGCTAACGATGCAGCTAACGGTAGCTGGTGCGTTCTATGCCTGACTTTTGGAAACCACAACTCTGTTTTCAACACATTGAAGCCCAGTTCAGACTGCGAGGAGTATCACATGACGTATCTCATATCGCAGGAACAGTATGATAGACAATTTTAGTGGTTTTGAAACCTTGACTTTTTCATGCTGTGGTATAACTTGAGGCCGGTGACCGCCCCATACCGAGTTTCATCCCTAGCGGCAAGTATCCGTGGCAGTCAGTTTTGACATTTAAATGAATGTACAGTATGTGAAACCCTGCCTGACTTGTAGTTTTGTCTAACAAGCTTGTCGTGATTGGAGCTGCCATCTGATGACAACGTGCACATGCATCCATCACATGTCATGTGTGTTGCTGTCTGCAGGTTTCTGCCAAGGAGATGTTCGGTATGGAAGCTCTTTGGACTTTGTCTCCTGCTGCTGCTCGTCTCATTGCTCTGGCTGCAGCTCAGCTGTTCTGGAGACATGGCCGCCCCCCCGCACCAGGGCGCAGGGCTCCCTCAGCAGCCGTGCCAGCCTGAGAGTCGGGCTGAGGCCACCGGCGGGGATGAGACGTCGTGGGGTCCTCATGCTCTGACTGTTGTGGTCCCCTTTAGGGAGCGCTTTGAGGAGCTGCTGATATTCGTCCCCTTCATGCACACCTTCCTCAACAAGAAGAAAATCCGCCACAAGATCCTCATCGTCAACCAGGTGGACCATTACAGGTGACCATGTCATGTGACCCACTGAGGATGTCAAGGGAGGATGTCATGTCAGTCTGACAGCCGTGTCCTCACCCCCCCACCCCAGGTTCAACAGAGCGTCTCTCATCAACGTGGGCTACATGGAGAGCGACAACGGCACAGACTACCTGGCCATGCACGATGTGGACCTGCTGCCTCTCAACGAGGCACTAGACTACTCTTTCCCCGCCGATGGACCTTTCCACGTGGCCTCGCCCGAGCTCCACCCCATCTATCATTACAAGACCTACGTGGGCGGCATCCTGCTGCTCACCAAGGCACACTACCGCATGGTACGCTACACACACGTTGGCCGTGTCTCAAATGCAATACTTTTGTCAGTACGCTCCACCAAGTATACTGTGTATATCACCCTCAATCATCACCATCTTGGCTACGAAGCGGAAGGGGATACGTATTTCAATTGTCCTTTACATGCGCAACGACGGTAATAGATTAGGGACAGCACTACTTTGTCTCAGTTCAACCATTGCCCAACTGCAGTGCAGAATGACTCCAAACCCCTGAAATGTCTCTGGCAGCACATTTCCTGCAGTTTGTCTAAGTCAGGGGTGTCCAAACTTTTTCCAGCGAGGGCCACATTGTACAAAATGAAAGGATGCAAGGGACACTTTGATATTTTGTAAGACATGCTAAGAAGCTAGCATGTCTCGGCTTTGATATATAGCTGAAAAAGCCTATTTGTATCATTCACCTTTTCTTCTTAAATAATTTTTGTAAATTTTCCTTTCGTCATGTTACGATTTCATTCCCATTATATTTTGACTTTATTCCTGGAATATTTTGATTTTATTCCCATTATAACTTTTCCCCAACCTAATTTTCAAAAGTTATAACTATTTTATGTTGTCATATTACAACTTTGTTTTTTTAGTAAAATTACATTATTTTGCCTCATATTTACTCACGTAAAATTGCAACTTTTATTTTCTTATATTCTTCAGGCTTTTGACTTCATTCTCATAAAATCACAGCAATATTTTCCATTTCTGCTGTTTTTTCCTCAACTATTTCAGCTTTGTTCTTCTACATTTTCCTCTCTTATGATTTTATTCCCATAATACACCAGGTCCCCAACTAATGAACACAATTGGTTCCAGACGACCGTTGGCAAGTCGATTTGTTCGTAAGTCCAACAAAAGGTAATATTACCAATGATATAGGTACTACATGTACGTGTATACATATACAGTACAGACCCTTTCCAAAAAATTAGAATGTCATGGAAAAGTTGTTTAATTTCCACAATTCCATTCAAAAAGTTAAACTTTTATAGATTATAGATTCAGGGCCCACAATTTAAACGATTTCAAGTGTTTATTTATTTTTATGTAATTTGGGCTTCCAGCTCATAAAACCCACGAAAACAGGAATTCAAAATATTAGAATACTGTGAAGAAATCACCATTTACTTCTCAGTTTTTGCAGGAAAAAAAAGAAAGAAATTAGGATCACATCAAATCAATCAAAATATGGTACTTTCAAAACGATATGTCAATCTTCAATACTTGGTTGGGAATCCCTTTGCCTTAATCACTGCCTTGATGCCACGTGGCATTGAAGCAATCAGCCTGTGGCATTGCCTGGGAGTTATGGAAGCCCAGATTTCCTTGATGCTTGCTGTCAGCTCTTCTTTGTTGTTGGGTCTGGTGCCCCTCATTTTACTCTTGAGAATACCCCATAGATTCTCAATGGGGTTTAGGTCCGGTGAGTTGGCTGGCCCGTCAAGCACTGTGATGGCATGGGCATCAAACCAGGTTTTGGTGCTTCTGGCGGGGGCAGGGGCCAGGTCCTGCTGGAAGATGAAATCTGCATCTCCATACAGATCCTCAGCAGAAGGAATCATGAAGTCCTCTAAAACATTCTGGTAGACTGTTGCGGTGACCTTGGATTTAAGAAAGCAGAGTTTACCAACACCTGCACCGGACATTGCACCCCGAATCATGACGGACTGTGGATATTTCACACTGGACCTCAGGCAGCTTGGGTTCTGTTCCTCACCCGTCTTCCTCCAAACCCTTGGACCTTGATTCCCAAATGAAAAGCACACTTTACTTTCATCGGAAAAGAGGACCTTGGACCACTGGCCAACAGTCCAGTCCTTCTTTTCCTTGGCCCAGTGGAGACGCTTCCTACGTTGGCTCAGGTTCAGAAGTGGCTTGACCCGAGGAACCCGACAGTTGTAGCCCATCTCCCGGATGCGTCTGAATGTGGTGGTTTTTGAAGCTGTGACTCCCGCCTCATTCCACTCTTTCTGGATCTCTGCCAGATTCTTGAATCTTCCCTGTTTGATAATCCGCTGAAGCCCACGGTCATCTCTTTTGCTGCTGCATCTTCTCCTGCCACATTTTGCCCTTCCTCTAGACTTTCCATTAATATGCTTGGACACAGCACTCTGTGAACAACCAGCCTCCTTAGCTATGAACTTTTGTGGCTTACCCATCCTTTGGAGGGTATCAATGATGGTCTTCTGGCCAGTTGTCATGTCTGCAGTCTTCCCCATATTGAACCCAACTGAGACAATTGAACCAAACTGAAGCAATTTAATGACACCTGGGGAAGCCTGTGCAGGTGATTTGAGTTTAGTAGATGATTAGTGTGTGACACTCAGTTTAAAACATTCATGCCCAGCAAAATTTGGGCTGATTTCTTCACAGTATTCTATTTTGTTTATTCTGTTTTCGTGGGTTTAATGAGCTGGAAGCCCAAATTATGAAAAAATAAACAAATAAATACTTGAAATCGTTTAAATTGTGGGCCCTGAATCTATAATCTATGAAAGTTTAACTTTTTGAATGGAATTATGGAAATTAAACAACTTTTCTATGAAATTCTAATTTTTTGGAAAGGGTCTGTATATGTGTATGTATGTAAATGAGTTTGGATGCAGTAGTAATATTAAACGAGGATAATTAATGAAAAAAACAATAATAAAAATGATATAATAATACGTAATGATAAACGTTATTTAACTTTGAAGAGGAGTGGTCGAGCATACGTCGTTGTGGTGGAGAAGGAGACATTGAAAAAAGGACAAATGGTTTTTGTGGTTAGACTCTTCTAAAAGAGGTCGTGTTCTGTGGGTGGTGTAGAATTAAGCAGGCTTATTAACTCTTCATAAACTTTAACCACACGCTCTGTCTGGGTTGTATCATACAACTACAATTTAGCTTTCCATTTCTCTCTCACCACCGTCTTCCTCGACCTGTTGGTCCCATTAGGAGTGTCACAGTGCCCTCTACTGGTCAAACATGTAGCAGTATAAATATTGAGTTACTACAAGGCAAAATACATGAAAATATAGACCAGTCAGCTTGCGTTCGTATCTCCGAATGTTCTCAAGTCAGATGTTCGTAAGTTGGGGACCTAATGTATTTTGACTTCATTCACATAGCATTACAACTTTTTCCGCAAACCTAATTTTCCAAAAAGTAAAATTTTTTGTTCTGCATATTACTTAAAAAAAAAAAATTGGTTCTTTTAAATTTCAAATTTATGCTACTGAATTTTTTTTCCTCATACATAATGGCTTTTTCTCCTTTTTAAATAACATCTATTTTCTCTTAATATTTTGACTTGTAAAATTAGATTTTTCCTTTTTTTTTTTTTTTAAAGTTATATTTTAAAATGTACCACCAGCCAATAAAAAACAGCCAGACAGGCTCCACCTGGCCCTCGAGCCTCACTTTGGACACCCCTGGTCTAAGTCACGCATGTGCAAATGGGCAGTTGATCCGGCCGTGACAGACTGCAGGACCACACAACTCAATATGGAAGTCAACTTCCTCTCAATGGGAATTTTGAGTAAAAAAAAAAAAAAAAGCATGACGGACCAATCGACCAACATAAAGTATCATGCTACATGAATAAAAGTCACTGCATCGCGCTCAGCAGTTCCCTAATATTCAAAACAAAAGCGGCGATAAACTATGGGGAATTGTCGCATTTTGTATATGTTAATTATTTATTTTATTATTTTACTGCAGTGTAACGGCATGTCCAACCGCTTCTGGGGATGGGGCCGCGAGGACGACGAGTTCTACAGACGACTAAGGAAAGCACAGTTACAGGTGGGTGTGCATTCACGTGAAAACTACAAGTCAGTGGCCAGCAGGCGGCGCCAGGTGCAGAAGTTCCTGATGACGTTCCTTTTTGGACTGTGCAGTTGTTCCGGCCGAGCGGGATCACGACGGGATACAAGACCTTCCTGCACGTGCACGACCCCGCCTGGCGCAAGAGGGACCAGAAGCGCGTGGCGAGCCAGAAGCAGGAGCAGTTCAAGGTGGACCCTGAGGGGGGGCTCAGTAACCTGCACTACCAAGTGGAGTCACGGCAACAGCTGACCATCGCGGGCGCTCCGTGCACGGTCATCAACACCAAACTGGAGTGCGACCAGGAGGAGACACCGTGGTGCCTCCTCACCTAAACCACAATAAAGCTGTGCCTGTCAGCCCTCCCGTTTTCACCGGGAAACTACCACATTTTGCCCTTCTCGCCTGGCGCCCTCCTGTTTGTAAGAGTTCCCGTATTTTAACTTCCATGGAAAAAATAAAATCCTCACCGGTTTGCTCTGCAACATCAAAATAATACACCCTTTAGTCAGACCTTCAACATAAAGAAGCGTTTCAGTAAAATAACACGGCTGTACCCCAGTAGGCAGTCGGGTCTTAACACCAGTGAAAAAAACACCCCCCAAAAAACAACTTTCCCCACTTATTTTATAATGCCAATGTTGACAGGGATGCCACAAACTTTTATTGTGAAAGGTTCTAAGGAGGAAGACGTTTAAGTTCAGCAGGTGGCGCTGTGCCTGCTGCTCTTGCTGTGACTGAAGTAGACTGCACCCGCCAGCATGTTGCTTGTTTTTTACAGTGCAGTCCTGCTGGTACTTATTTAATGTCAGTTTTAAACTTAGTTTTTACAAGCGCTAATTACTGTATGTAGTGAGGCTAGCGGCTAGCCGAGTGTTGACAGAAAGTGGTGTCGTGACATTTTCCTGTTGACATCTCAATAACTGAATGTTTACTTGAGCAAGTAAAGTGCATTCAAATGTTTTTTTACTGGACTTTTCATTGATGGATGTAAAATGACGTGGCTGAACAATATCAACCTCAGACAGCTGTCTATAAACACCATTTGTCAGCAATAAACTATACAATTGGAATTTGCAAATGTACATAGTTTCCTTTGTTGACAACGTTTGACTCCATCTTTGTTCAATGTCACACTTGAGTGGAATTATTTCACTTTCTATAGTTTGACCACAAGAGGGTGCTGCAGTTGTAAGTGACGTAGCAGTTTCATGCCGGAACACGCTCTGACAATCATGTAGTCCAGGGGTCACCAACGTTTTTCCTTGTGAGAGCTACTTTTACCAAATAAAAATGGCCAAGAGCTACTCATTTTTGTAACATTTATTTTCAGAGCTTATTTTAAACCCAAACAAAACTAATATGCTTGTTTTACCAGAACATTAACAAAATGCCGCTGTCCACAACTCACATTTTGTATTTCAGAATGCATTTCCTTCTACTGTTCTTTCATTATTAACTGAAAACCTGAATGAAAAGTAGGCTTGTGATATATACCGTGATATTGGACGGTGGTGGTTTAGCACTACTGAGGAGGGCCGATATTCTCAGACGAAGGTCCCCTGCCTCTGTTCTAGAAAGGTTATTGTTCCTGATGGCCGATTCAGCTGCTGTGATATAGTCTACTGTGGGTATCGTTTTAGGAGTCACTGAGAAGTTGAGACCCTTGGTTAATACTGCGTTCTCTGTCTCTGAGAGGCTTCTGTCTGACAGATTTTTTATCCAATTTTCTTTAGTATTGGTCTGATTCCCCCCCTCCTTAGTGTTTACGACAAGCTGTGGTCGATTTTCCAATAGAAGTTTCTGGAATTTTCCCTTATGCCTTTCTTTGGTTTTGCTATGGTGCTTCATATAACCCGATTTAATAAATTCACAAACCTCCTGATAGGTTTCGTGCGTAAGCTTGGTTTGCAATCTTTGATAGTAGGTTTCTACTTCAGTAGGGAAAGAAACCCAAAAGCCCACAGAAGCAAAAAGGAGAGGAGTGGTAGTCCCTTATGTAGCGGGGGTCTCCGAAAAACTCCAGAGGATCTTATGGCAACACAAAATTCCTACCTATTTCAAACCAGTATATACCCTCAGACAAAAATGAGTGCATCCTAAAGACAAGGCTCCAAACCAAAAACAGAGCAATGTGGTCTATTCCATCCACTGTAAAGATGAGGAATGCAAAGAGCACTACATTGGGGAAACTAAGTTGCTCCAAATGCTCCAAAAAAGGCTTTATCAACATCGCAGGGACAATTCTAGTGGTCCTCAATCAGCAGTACATCTACACCTTAAAGCAACCAATCACTCTTTTCAGGACAGCGAGGTAAAGATTTTGGCCAAAGAAAAGAGATGGTTTGAAAGAGGAGTAAAGGAAGCTATTTTTGTCAAACAACAGAACCCATCATTGAATCGGAATGGTGGTTTGAGGTTTAATTTGGACCCTGTGTTCAGCAGGTTACTGAGACCAAAACCCACAGCTCTTAGTCTTGCAAATGAGGTGAAGCCAGGGCCGAGCCAGAACAATAGATGCTAACGAGCCAGTATCAGAGTCGTTCATACCCAACTCAGGGAGCGACACTTCCCTTTGATCGGAGGTGCTAATGGCAGGAGAAGATTAGACCACAACTCCTCCCAGTCTTAGTGTAAGGAACCAATAGGAGGAGTGTGTTGGCACACCAATTCCGCCCACTCTTACTGTATTTAAGGCCTAGGCTACCAGCACTTATTAGTTCACTGACGAAGCTCTTTGGATGAGGAGCAAAACGTCCGACACCTTCTTCACAGAAGTACAGATGACGTCTCAAGAAGTCTTTCCCTCGATGGACAACTCCTGTACGACTGAGAGCCTACCGAGACTCACTAGAATAAAGTTGTAATATTACGTGTCAGAGGGGAAGTAGAGCATAGCTTTTCAGGAAGGAAGTAAGGAAGGAAGGAAACTTTCCTCTTGCTTCAGGCAGGTTTATAATTTATAACGTGGCATCAAAATTGAGCAGGTGAGCACAGTTTAGCATGTCTAGCCCTTCTCACTTCCGCCTTCCTTACCCCGCCCCCTCCACATGCACAAGGTCAAAGGTCACATAATTCCCCCCTTTTCATAGCTGTCTCGGGCAATACCTGTTATTACAGAGTATTAAATAGTCTGGGATTTCTAGAAAAAGTTGCAAATTTACGAGAAAAAAACTCGTAACTTTATGTTACAGGCATTGCCTTGGACCGCTATGAAAAGGTGAGACTTATGTGACCTTTGGCCTTGTGCATGTGGAGGGGACGGGGTAAGAAAGGCGGAAGTGAGAATGGTTAGACATGCTAACCTGTTTGTGCGCAACTGCTGTTTTTCTGTCATGTTTAGAAATAAAAGCTTGCTTGAAGCAAGAGGAAAGTTTCCTTCCTGAAGAGCTATGCTCTATTTACGCTCTGACACGTAATATTGCAACTTTATTCTTCTATGACTTTTTTTCCTCGTAAATTTACAACTGTTTTCTTGTAAATTGACTCGTCTCGAAATCTGATTTTTTTTTCAATGTGGCCCTAATATTCTAATATTCAATATGACAAGCCAAAGATGCCCAATATGAATGCCTATGACAGGAAAGCCATGGAATCCACTCCTGATCAAGTTGAAAAATTGCAAGAATTTACATTTTTGCAGTGTTGGCTCTTAAAGAGGTGCTAAGTAGAGCTTCAAAATGCAAAAAGAGAAATGGAGTGAGTGAGAAAAAAGCAATTTATTGTAAACAAGCATTAAAGTGAAATAGGCTGTTCATCAGATGATCAAAAGTTTCAGACCACACCCTTTATAAGGCAAACTCTTGGAAAAAATCTGGATTCCCTTTTCTGTCATAATCTCTTGATGTCAAAGGCAGAAAAGCTTTCTCTGAAGGTGGTCAGATTGTTGAGCTGTATAAACAAGACCTCTCGCACCGCACCATTGCTGCTGAGGTTGGACGTGGTAAGACAGTCATTTGAAACTTCTTCAAAGATCCTGAGGGTTATGGGACAAAAACGTCAAGTAGTAGACCCAAAAAAATGTCACTGGCCCTCAGCCGCAGGATCTGATTGGCTGTCCGTCAAGACACAGGACCATCCTCGGCCAAAATCAAGGTTGTGACTGGTGCAGAGTGCAGTCCAACAACCATCAGACTGCAGTCTGCATCTGCGGGAGAGGGCTTTAATGCCGCAAAATTGCAAGGGTGGAATTTGCATGAGATCCCCAAACATGGGAAAAAAGAGAAAAATGTGCATCGACAGTCCTGATGGCTTCCAACATTACTGGCCTGACAAGGAGATCCCACCTGAGATGTTTTCCACATGGAACAGTGCCATCATGATCTGCTTTTTCTTTCAATGGAACAATGGAGCTTCAGGTTGTACAGGGGCGTCAAACGGCAGCTGGCTATGTGGAGACGTTGCAGGGGGCACCCCTCACGACTGAAGGCCTTCGTCTGTGTGGTAATAACTGGCTTTTATTATTTTATAGTCGCACTTGTATTGCCAAGATATATTTTTATCTCAGTGTTACATGAACACTAACTAATAATGGACGTGATGCAACATGAGCACCGATGAACCAACTAGAAAGGATTCTGATCATCAGGGACAGACAGGAAGTGTGATTACAGCAGCAGACCGATCGCCATCCAGCACGCTACCCCAAGTCTGTTTCATCACAGGTCAAAGGTGACATCAAAATCTTCTTCACTCTCAAACATGGAGGTACCATGAAGTAGAGGGCGGGGCCATGTGAGGGCTGGGGCCTCAGTCATGGCAACCCTGCCGTCATGTACGCTCCTCCCACTGACCAACTGGAACCCCCCGTCCTGGAAGTCACAGGCTCGGATGGTGACAGTGGTCTTCGAACTGGGGGGGTCTGTCTGGTTGGTGGGAGTGTTGTCAGGTTGGCTGGATGATGTTCGGCCGTGTTGAATCTTCAGACATCAGACAAACACAAACTAGTTTAGTATAAAGGCATCGTTAGCATAACTTCGCACACCTGGCGTCATGCTGTCACCTGTTCCAGCGTCCGGCTGTCATCTCCCTCATCTCCTTTCCCCCACTTCCTGCCAAACCAAAGGTGAAAGTTCAGAAGGTAGCTAAATGAAGCAAGCACCGTCACAATAAATAAATGTTGATCCCACCTGTCAAAATGTTGAATATTTGTCAAAGCATCGTCGTCTTCCTTGGGTGGGTCCAGGTACTTGCTCCAGCGGCTCACCTGGGTGTGTCCCACCTGTGTTCTTACTTGGTCGTCCTGGCGCTCTTCACTTCCTGCCTCATCCTCTTGCTTCCTGCCAATCATAATATCATTGGAGGCGGAAGGGGGTGGAGACACAGTTATTTGTGAAATGGTTACCATGGCGACCGGGTGTCACTTTCTTCCAACATGGCTCCTCTCATGGCGTTCAGTTTTTGAACATGACGTCTACAGTCGGCGCCGCTTCCTCGACCAAACTCCTTTGTGGGCACCAAACACCCACACACAGAGGTGACATGCATGACACACGTATCATCACGACAAAAGGACCTTGTCAAGACTTCCAATGACACCACGGTGTCAGGTCAAAAAAACATAAATAAATAGTTGTAACAAAGTCATCATTATTCTATCGGCGTCTATCAGCATGGCTTCATCATGTCATCATCTTCAAAAACTGCACTGCCTTTACTCAAGATGACGTCAGCGTTAAATAATAATTCCTGGCGAATTAAAACATCAAAAATGAACAATACAAGGAGTTCAGCCGCTGACCTTCAGAACAGACTGTTTCTCTCCGCAGAGTTTACACGTCCACTTTTTGACCTTCTTCACCTGTCATTCCAAAACAAAGAACAACATGTCATCTTGTCAAGACGGACATACAGTTTCACGGAAAGCACCTTGCTCTACCGTTAGCGATGTTATTAGCATTAGCTTTGCGAGTCTTCCTGGGCATCGTCTGTAATTTCCTCTCATGTACATTTAGCACAAATGTATTAACATTACAGTACTGTCTGTTAGCCATCTTCCTACAGTTGCTTCTTACTTGTTGTCCTTGGAAGCAGAGGCAGCTGAAACATTTGACGACGTGAAACTCTTGAGACATGACCGTAATAGCTCCTGCTTTGCTTGCCCGCGAATATTTTGGAATAGCGTGACGTCACATCCGGGTAACGCGTGTGGGGTGGGCGTGGGCTAGTAATATCGAGTCGATAATACTTCTTCTTCTTCTTTTAGTTTAATGGCGGGTTGCAACCATGACTTGAAAAGGTGCATACCGCCACCTACTGTACCGGAGTATGTAACATGGGCCATATACAGTATCTTACTTTATGCTATCTTAGATAGTGAGGAGACTACTTATACTACTACTAATAATAATCCTAATAATAATACTTATATAATACTATATATTACTATATAATACTATATAATATAATACTAAAATATTCTAATACTTATCTATATTCTATTATATAATCCTGTGTCCTTCAAATATTCTATCACTGCCCTCTGTATATCTCTTACCCCCTCCCCACCTGTTCCTAAGATACCCTCAATGCTCCATTCCCTTCCTATCTTCTTAATTCTTTTCCTTAACGTTACACGTTCTTCCCTATATCTCTTGCAGTGTAGTAATATGTGTTCTACGTTCTCTATACTTTTGCATTCCATACATACTTTTGATTTACATTTCCCTATCAAAAACATCTTGTCATTTAACCCGGTGTGATTGAGCCTCATCCTAGTTAACACTATTTCCTCTTTTCTGTTTTTTCTCTTCACCCCTTGTGCGCTGATAGATTTTTGTACTTTATAATACTTTCTCCCGCTACTACCCTCATCCCACCTATTTTGCCATTTCTCCATCATTTGTTTTTTGATTATTGCCTTTACTTCGCCTTTACCAGCAGGTATATTTATAATTTCATTCCTTCTAATTCCCATTTTAGCCATTTTATCTGCCACCTCATTCCCCTCCACTCCTACATGTGCAGGCACCCAGCAAAATCTTATGTCTATTTTTAACATGTGTAGTTGGAATAAGTTTTGATGTATTTCTAATAATAAATCCTCTCGACTTGATTCCATATTTTTAATACTATATAATGCTGCCAGAGAGTCCACACAACATACCACTCTATCTGCTTTTATTTCCTCTATCCATTGCAAGCCTATAATAATTGCCATCATTTCTGCTGTATAAACCGAGAGCTGGTCAGGTAATCTTTTAATGATGCTATAATTCATTGTTGGTACATAGATTCCAATCCCCACCTTCCCTTCTTCGCTTTTTGATCCATCTGTATACATATCTAAGTAACCATAATATTTGTTTTTAATATATTGACTTGCCTTATGTCCTTTTTCATTATCTTTCCATTTATTTTTTAACTCTGTTATATGTATATCTACTTCAGGTTTCGGAAATAGCCAGATAGGAATATTGCTTATGGGTGTAGAATTATTAATATGTATATTTTTTATGTTATATTTATCTATTTTATCTTTAATTACCCACCCAAAGCTATTACTTTTAGTTGTATTATACTCCCAACATTCCTCTATCACATTCTTGGCCAGATGTCCATGCCTACATCCTTTAAGTCTACTCCAGTATGTCAACATAAGTTGATCTCTTCTCAGGTGATACGGTACTTCTCCTAACTCAACCTGCATTGCTTTAATTGGTGTTGATGTGATTGCACCTGTACATATCCTAAATGCTTTGTGAATATTTCTTTCTATTTTCATTAAATGTGTTTTAGCTGCAGCTCCATATACAAAACTTCCATAATCTATATTTGTTCTCATCAAAGCTCTATATATATATATACAGTATATTAGTGACTGTTTATCTGCTCCCCACTCCTTACCTGTAACAGCTCTCATTAAGTTTATTATCCTCTTACATTTCTCTTCTACCTTTTCCACATGGGTCTTCCATGTGCCTTTCTGATCTAGCCACATACCAAGATATTTAAAATGATCTACTTTTATCATGTTTTGTCCATATAGCATCAGGTTCTGATTTTTTATGCCTTTTTTCCGGGTAATCGTCATGTAACATGTTTTATTGGGTGATAGCTTAAATCCCCAGTCATATGACCATTGTTCTATCTTCTTTATTGCTTCCTTCATTTTACTTGTCACATTTATAGAATCTCGTCCCCTTGCCCAAATCACTCCATCATCTGCATATAGGGCCGACCCAATCCTTCTATCCAGATTCATGAATATATCATTTATCATTATGTTAAACAAAACTGGGCTAATTACACTCCCCTGTGGTATACCATTTGCTATACTGTATTCTTCTGACATCTCTGATCCTACTTTAACTTTGAATTTTCTGTCCGATATGAAATCAAGGACCCAGTTATAGAACCTACCTCTAATTCCCATCCTATTCATCTTAATCAATAAACCCTCCCGCCACATGGAATCATAAGCCTTTTCAATATCAAAGAATACAATATTGATCAACTCTTTCATTTTAAAGGTTTTCTCTATTTCATTACTTACTCTAACTACAGCATCCATTGTTGATCGTCCTTTTCTAAACCCACACTGATAAGTTGTAAGTAACTCTCGACTTTCAAGGAAATAGTTAAGTCTTCTGACTAGAACTTTCTCCATCCATTTGCATAGATGTGATGTAAGAGCAATAGGTCGATAATTCACAGGATGTTTTGGATCCTTACCGGGTTTATTAAATGGTAAAATTAATGCACTTTTCCATTGCTTTGGTATTATCCCTTCTTCCCATATTTTGTTAAATAAATATAATATTTTTCCCAACATATTTTCTGGTAGATTCTGGAACATAATATAACTCAATTGGTCTTCTCCTGTTGCAGTATCTTTATTTTTATTTAATACTATTAGCAATTCATTGATATTAATTTCAACATCCATCACACTCTCCTCACTATCCTGTTTTAGTAACACATCCCTATTCTTTTTTATCATCCTCTCCTTCCCTCGTCTATGATTTTCATCCAGATGGTCTCCACTATGCACCCCTGCAAACTTTTTCCCCAGCACATTTGCTTTTTCTTTATCAGTCACATACATTGTTCCCTTATCTTCTAATATAGGTATTTTAGTAAACACGTTTTTCCCACTCATCTTCTTCAACATTGACCATACATCTCCTATCTTAATTTCCCTTCCTATGGCAGAGCAATAATCCCTCCATGCGTTTTGTTTACTGTTTTTAATTACTCTTCGGGCTATAGCTTTTTTCCTCTGATAATTTATTACATTTTCTTGGCTGAGGTTCTTCCTTAACCTTCTTAATGCGCAATTTCTTTCTTTTACAGCTGTTGTGCACTTTTCATTCCACCATGGAACCATTTTCAATTTGGCATGTCCACCACAATCCTGAGTTGCTTCTACAGATGCACTATCGAAAGTGTCCTTACCGCCTCCATCACTGTTTGGTACGGTAACTGTACAACACGTGATAGGAAGGCACTCCAGCGGGTGATCAAGACCTCACAGAACATTGTTGGGGCAGCCCTCCCCTCACTGCAAGACATTTATAAATCTAGAGTCCTACGAAGAACACACAACCTCATCAAGGACAGCACACATCCACAACACTCACTATTCACACTCCTACCGTCAGGCAGACGCTACAGGAGTTTGAAGTCCAGGACCACAAGGCTGGCAAACAGCTTTTACCCACAGGCCATCAGGCTTCTCAACGAAGCACTCGCACATGCCGCACGCAACACACGCACACACTCATAGCACTTTATTTATTTATTTGTATTATTTACTTGTATTAATGTCTCTTCTGTTGTTGTTGCTTAATTTATTGGTATATATGTTTATGTGTTTATGTTTCTTATGTTCTTATTCTTTCTTGTGTTTTCTTTCTTTTCTTGGGAGAATGAACAGAATAAGATTTTCATTGCATGGTATAACTGCTGTTTTACCATGCACATGACAATAAAACTCTTGAATCTTGAATCTTGAATTTTCCTTTCCCCTCCAATTGACTTACACGGTATACTTTTCATTGCTGCCTCTATTATCTTATTTGTCATCTTAACTGTGCATTCCTCTATGCCACCTTCCATTGATATTGAATTTGCTGCTTTACTACATTCCTCCCTGAATTTTCCCCAATCCGCTTTTGAAAAGCACCACTTTTTATGTCTGTGTCTTTCTTTGATATCTACTTCTGCGTTTATTGTACAACTTATCGGAAAATGGTCACTTCCTATACTTGTGGTTTCATTTACATACCATTCACAGGAACTTGCCAAGCTATGTGAGACCAGAGTTAAGTCAATGCATGACATTGTATTTGACCGTATATCTATTCTTGTTCCATTTCCCTTGTTTAAGCATACTAACTGTCTGATATCCATGAGTTCTTCTACTACTATTCCATTGTGATCTGTTTGCTTACTTCCCCATAAACTCTTATGTGCATTAAAGTCCCCACACCAGATCTCTCTACCACCATGCCTCCTTATTATCTTCTCCATTGTTTCAACATCTAGTAGTTTACAGGGGTTATATATATTAATAATGATTATATTTGTATTTGCTTGATGTATTTCAACAATCACACATTCTATTTCATTTGCTGTTGTTATTCTATTATATATTATTCCATCCCTCACAAATGTTGCACACCCTCCCCCTTGGTTTTCTTTTCGATCGAATCGCACTGATTCATAGCCATTCAACACATAATCCAGCTGTGGTCTAAGCCACGTTTCTTGCACACATATAATATCAGGTCTTTTGCTACTTTCTGTTATATATTTCTTAAGTTCTTGTCCATTTGCTATTAAACTTCTTGCATTCCATTGTAGGATGTGGAGTACCATTGTGATTTTAATTACCGTTCTGAGGTCCTGCATCATTATGTATAGTCAACATACTATGTATTTCTTCTGCTTTCACGTCTTTGATGTTTAAATATTGTTCTGCCGCTTCCACAACCGTTTTGATCCTGTCACTTTTCCTTTCCTGCCTCGTGGCCACATTGATGACTTTACATATAAAAGCTACAAAGTTCTTTTTATTTACTACTAATGTGTCTTCTTCAATTGCACACTTATGATTACATTTCTGTTGGGGAGCATTCCATTCTGATTGAGATCTTCTATGGTCTGTTCTCTGAGGAAGTCCTACTACTTGTCCTGTCTGGTCTATATGAGTTTCCTGATTCTCTACTGGTTTATTTTGCTTAATTACACACATACCTATATTCTTTACTGCTTCAGCATATGATACCTTATTTTCTCTTTTGTATTTTTGCACTTCTTTGGCATGTCTTTGCACTTCACAGCCGCCATATGCGGCACTATGTTCTCCTCCACAATTGCAACATCTTAGTTTAGCATCGCTAGCACACTTCCCATAGTCATGTTCTCCACCACACTTTGCACACCTTTGCCTCCACTGACATTGCTGTGCCGTGTGTCCCATTCTCTGACATTTGTAACATCTTAGTGGTTGAGGAATGTACTCCCTCACCCTAAAATTCATACATCCTATACGTATGTCTGTCGGTATTGTCTTTTCAAATACAAGTAATACAGACAAACTGTCACTTTTTACTCCTCCTCTGCTGGTTTGGAGTCGTCTAGCTTCTGTTATTTTGCCACCTCTTATTTCTCTCTTCACCTCATCCATGGACATTTCCATCGGTACGTTTGATATAACTCCTCTTATTACTGCTGCCTCTCCTGGTATGTGTACTTTTATTTCTCCTCCATCAAGGTACTTCAATCTCATAATGTTTTCTTGCTGTCTTTTATTTGCTGTCGAAATTAGTATTCTTCTGTTATTGAGCATTTTGGCGTATTTAACTTTCCCTATTTCTTTTTCAATTGCTTTAGTCAGATGAACTGGGTGAAAATGTCCTTTATCTTTGCTCATTGTAATAATAACTTTGTATTCTTCATCTGACTCTTCTTTGCCATTTGTTTTAGCTCGTATTTTTTTCTTTGTTTGTCTTCCATCATGATCTTTCCCGCTGCTTGCTTCTGACCATGACTGTTTCCTTGCTATTTTAACCTGTGTGTACTCCATCTCCTCTGCCCCTTCGTCGCTAACATCATCTGAGCTACAGCCCATTGTTACACTCACGGTACAGTTTGGTTGCACTCGCACTTCAGCTCCCTCCGCTCCACCGCCACCAGCTCTTCGTATCTCTTTTGGTTTGTTGCAGGTCGTGGCGCACCGGTCTCGTCGTACCGGGCCCATATAGGCCGTCGGCCGAGACCTATGCAGTCCACTTCCCACAACCCACCTCCAGTCCAGATATCAAATCTCTCAACTGTATATTCAATACTTATTGTATTCCTTATCTCGCACTTTTCACGCTTCAATTTTGGCGCCTCGAGCATTCGACAGTCACTTCCGCCTCCTCCGTCACCGTCCGAGTCGATAATACTTGCCGGTTTATTTTCACAAATACTGTAATAGTATGTTGTTGATATTGTTACAGTATTTATATTGTTAGTTATTCATTGTTAGCAAACTCAGGCAATAAGTTATTTAAGAAGGTTTTGGGGACAAAAAGCCGAATATTCGGAGAGTTTCTGCTTTTGTTGAGTTATTTTGCCTTATTTACTATATTTTAGATATACAGTATATATTTTATATTTTACATTGTCTTATATTGTTGTCTCTGTATACTGTTAAATTGTTCACACACAAGTTTGTTGATAAACATTTTTTGTTTGCCTAAAATATGTCTTTTATTGTAATTATTAACAAACAATGAAAGGAAAAAACACAAAATGATTGAAAGCTTGAAAAATATAAAAGATCTGTACCAGTCTTGCATTATTTATTAGTATATATCGTTGTTCATACATTTGTTCATAAAAATATATATTTCTCATATAACAAATTAAAGACTAAAATCACAAAATCATTCCATGCTCCAAGTAAAAATGATCGGTATCAATATTGATCATAGTGGTCCTGTATTCACTTGATACTGGATTAATGTGCAGTATCGCCCACCCCTAGAGAGGGCGCCACAGGTCGCCTGCTGCTCCATTTTACGATCAACTTGACTTGGTTTTGCAATCTGGGACTTCAATGGTAAAGTGCCTTTTTTCCTGATGACGATATTAAAACGGTCGTTACGCTAAATCAAGCGGTTTTATAAAGATGAATGACATCTGACCTTTGATCAGGGTTTATTTTGATAAAGAAAAACACAGGTCATTTATTAGACATCATTACAAGACAGCGGATTAAAAAGTCCAAAACAATAAAAGCGTGTTCATATACATAAACATATTAGTGTCACTTGAAGATTGATGTGTTAGAACATGAAACATCTCATCATCATCCCCAACAATCAAATGAAATCAATCCCGGACTCAGCGATCAATACAAGATCAATAAAGACGTGTTAGTATTGGCTCTTTCACATTAACATACATTACTCCTGAAGAAAACAGGAAGTGTGGTTACGGACATCACCGTGGAGACGCAGCTGCCGGTGACATCAGCACAGGACTTGAAACATGAGGACACACGGAGGACAAAGGTCGCTCAGACAGAGTGCTGGCTGAGTTCGTGTTCAGAGGAGGCGGAGCTTGTCTGACGCTCCACTGCTCGCTGCGCCTTGCAGGCGGCCATCTTGGCCTGAATGTCCCTTTTTCTCTCAAAGTAGTCGACCAGCGGCGGCTCGGTCAGCATGGACGCCAGCACCTGCTCGAAGGTGATGGACCAATCGGCATCCAGCACGCTTCCCCGCCTCTGCCGCTCACCGCCGACCAGCACCATGTCGTCTGCGATGTCATCGCAAGGCAGCGAGCCGGAGCTCACCATCGAGTACGACGACACGGATGTGTCGTCTCGAGGCTCCTCCTCCCACGTGGGCGGAGCAGGCGACTCCAGGTGGACGTCGGCTAGTGCCTGGCACGCGTGGGACTCGCCCGACGCGTCACAAGGTGTTGTGGGCGGGGCCTGGCCACCGTCTGTCTTCTTGCTGCCATTGTTGTTATTGAACTTCTTGCCGACCTCGCCTATGCGCAGCAGCAGGCTGGCCACGGTGGCAATGGCGTGGTACAGCTGCTGCTCCTGAGGCTCCTCGCTGAACATGTTGTACAGGCTCTTACACAGCTCGATGAACTGCTCCTACACACACACACACACACACACACACACACAGTCACACTTCACCTCGTCATGGCGGATCAAGCTCTCTACCTGGTTCATCCTGGGTAGGTCTTTGATGGTCTCGTTCTTGGGCTCCTTCTCCTTGGCCCACATCCTCAGGTAGTACCTGTAGTCCTCTGCCAGCAGACACAGGTCAAAGGTAACTGGCGCCGTCAGCACTCAACATCTCAAAGTCTTTGACATTTACCTTTCTTCTCTTCACTAGGCCTGCCTCCTTCTGGATCCTTCTTGTCATCCTCACCTGCAGACCCAACATCACCATCATCACAGGCGTCACAGACCAGGTCATCACTTTCAGGACCAGAAGCAAAGTCACATTCACATGACATGATTGGCCACACCCACTAATGGACCTACTAGTCCAGGACCGTTATGGTCTTTTATGGAATGCTCCCATCAGTACACTTGATAAGTATACTGTGTACGCTGACTACTTAGTTCCTGTGTGCACGACTTTGACTTTGTCTCACATCCATTACTGTTGTTGCGCACTTTCCAGAAATGACGATCTTCTCTCCTTCTTAAAGGTGAATTGCAACAACTCGACAGAGCATTTTTTTTTTTAAAACCTCCCACAGGTACAGGATGCGCCTCAGCTGCCATTATTTCAAGTTAGCCCCTCCCCTTCTGCTACATAGCCAAGATGGCGACTATTGAGGGTGTTAAGTGTCCATCACGTCATTGAGTGCAACATCCAGTGTTCACACACTTATGAACTCAAAAGGCTTCAGTGTAAGTGCGGGAAGTGCGCCAGTCGAGACACAGGGTGTGTCTCACATGGAATACTTTTGTCAGTACACTTCAGTAAGTACATACTATGTACACTGCGTATGCACATTTTGACAGTGTAGTGCTGTCCCAAAATCAATTACTTACCAGAAATGACGCATCATTACCGGCCTCTTGTTCTCACTGTTTTTTTAACACTCGATTGGCCGCACTTCTCAGTCGTAACATACTTACGCACTCAAAAAGAACGAGTGTAAGCATGCAAGTGCACCAACTGGGACACAGCCATGGAGTTTGAGCCAACCTGATGTGATCGCTAGGCTATAATTACATTGACTTGCAGGGGGTGGAGCCAAAAGGGCAAGCTACTTGGAGGTTGGCGGGTAGAACAACAACAGGTGTTCTCAAAGCAAAAAAAAAAAAAAAAAAAGCATAAACCTGTTGTGACTTCGTGCTGGCCCAAAATGTCCACACTTGGCAGGAAGGAAGCTTCTGGACAAAAAGAGGATGGAAGATTGGAAGCAGAAACACACATGATGTGTGTATGTGACTAATGTGCGTGTGTGTACCTGGCGGTGGGTCATCTGTGAAGAATTGGGACGCTTCTAGAGCAGACTCCGCCTCCTCAGGACACAACGCTGCCACACAAGCAACCAATCAGAATCGTGTTCAATGACAATGACGTCAATGACTAACGAAGACAATGGGATCCAAATGAACACACACACACACGCACGCACGCACACAGACATGTGCAGGGGCGGAGTTACCAGGCGGAAGGTGGAGCTTGTAGAGTAGTTTGAGCTTCTCTGTCATGTCTCCATGATACATGCCGCCTGCAGACACACAACAACACAAGAAGTCCATTTGTTTGTTTGTTTGTTTGTGTTGTCTCGGCCAAACTCACTGAGCGCTGTGATAAATTCCTTGAAGTTGACCAGTCCGTCCTGGTTCTGGTCCAGGATCCTGAAGAGGCGGGCGGAGAGCATGGGGGTGTGGCCTCCACAGACCCAGGGGGCGAGAGCACTGAACAGCTGGCTGAACTGGAGCGGGTCGATACGGTACTGTTCCAGATAAGGCAGACTTGGGTCGTGACGCTCGGCCGCTGAGCTGCTGGAGCCCCAGTAACAGCTGGTCATGTGCTTGGACTGAAACAACCAGCAGGGGGGAGGGATCAGGTCGGCACCAGGTAGCTGTCAATCATGTGATTTGTGCTGGACGTTCCCACCTTAAAGAGACAGTACAGCTCCTCCAGCTCCTCAATGCTGAAGGCCGATTCGGTCATCATGGCTCTCACCTGCGAACAAACACACCTGTCAGCGCTCTGGCCTGCATTAGCACGGTACCGTTAGCCAGTGGCGTCACCCACCACGCTTCGCTTGGCTGTGTCCTCCAGTGACTGGATGACCTTTAACCTCTGTTTGAACCTCATCTGCTCAATGACATCAGAGCGAAGGCTGCCGAACTTCTGCTGATACAAGTGATGGAAAGCTCCAGTTAGAGCGACGACTGCCAACAACAGACTGGTGAGACGATACGGTGTCAGGAGTTAGACTGACTATATACAGTAGCCTTTGGCTACTTCTGGCATATTGACAGAAATGTTTATTAATATGCACTGTCCCTGTAAAAATATAATAAAAATAAAATAAGCCCCCAGGAGTTTCAGTATGTAGCTTCAGGAGTTACATTTGAGATTATACGCCTCCAAGAGTCAGGCCGATATTATACGGTTTCAGGAGTTAGACCAAAGACTACAGTATACGGTTTAAGAATGTAGATTGAGATTATATGCCTCCAGGAGTTAGACTGAGACTATATGCCTACAAGAGTTAAACTGGGACTAATAGACTAACAAGTCCAAGAGTTTGACCAAAACTATACAGTTTCAAGAGTTTGACCGGGACTATACAGTTCCAGGGATTAGACAGAGATTATAAACCTCCAGGAGTTAGACCGAGACTATACGGGTCCAGGGATTAGACCGGGACTATACAGTTCCAGGGGTGAAACCGGGATTATACGCTGGGAGGGATAAAACAGAGATTGTGAACCTCCAGGAGTAAGACCGAGGCGATGCGGTTTCGGGAGTTCGACCGGGACGATACGATTGCAAGGTTAGACTGAGACTCCAGGGGTTAAACTGAGATGGACCGGGACTATCCGCCTCCAAGAGCTAGACTGGGAACTTCAGAGTTAATCAGAGACTTTTCGCCTCCAGGAGTTAGACTGAGACTATAGGCCTCCTGGGGTTACTGTAGAGTGAAACTATACGGTTTCAGGAGGTAGACTCTACATATCTATATATCATCCATTTATCTATCCAGCTACATATCTATCAATCATCCTCTGACCTCGTACGATGACTTGATGAGGTCAAAGATGTCGATCTCAGGTGGTGGTTCGTCTCCACTAGTGAGCAGTGCGTGCAGATGAGGGACAGGTGAAGCTCCGATCTGCTTATTCACCACATTATCCAGGTACCTACACACACACACACACACACACACACACATACAGACTCATGGCCATTGTAAGAAGTGGGCGGAGCTAAAATGAGGACACACAAGGACACGCACCTGCCCAAAATGGTCATGGCTTCACCCTCGTCATTGCAGGACAACAAGGCGTCCATGTTGTCATGCAGCACTGCCAGAGCCACCTGCAGGTAGGTGCAGGTGTGTGTATACTAACACAAAACAAGCAGTAACCAGACAGTAAGGACGGGGGGGTGGTGTACCTGAAAAATGACCTTGATGCCCTCGTAGAAGAAGCAGTCCACGAGCAGCACGGCACTATCGAAGGGCATCACAGACAGGAAGAGGGTGAGGAACCAGGACAGGCTAATGGTGGAGATGACCCCCAGATCCTGCATGTGGTCATGCAACAGGGGGAGGAAGGCCCGGGTCAGGTCTTCAAACACGCCCTGATCCACCAGAGCGCCTGGAAACAGAAACTATGTCTGTCAGCAACAGCGCCCCCTGGATACCCCACATTGACAATCCATGGGAAACCTTCCATATAAGGAACATCTACTTGGTACAAAGATGCTGTGTGCAACTGACCTACTACCCTGGTGTTGTAGTAGTCGGGCAGCATGCGCTCACAGAGCGCCACCAGCAGCCAGAAAGCTTCTTCCTCGGTACAGTAGAGGAGCAGCACGGATGTGACGATGTTCATTGCCTGCAGGGGGCAGAGTCCGTCACGCCTCCAGATCATCAAACCACTCGCTTCAGTGACAATTCAAGGCTTCTGACCTGGCAATACCCAATCCCTGGGTTCCTGTGGGCGTAGGCGGTGAGTACGCGTCGCAGCGCAGCGATGCCTGTCTCGTTCTGGAAGGCTCTGTGCTCCGGCATGGAGCGGTGAAGGTCGCGCTCAATTTCCTCCGTCGCCAAGGAACAAAGACCCATCGCCTGCTCCACCAGTTCTCCATAGTAACCGGCGTGCGTCGCCATCTGGTTCTGCGCTCCTGTGGAGGCAAGCCGAAGCAATGATGCAAGACAGAGCAGCACCGACATGGACAATGGAGGAAGAGGAGGTACCTGAGAAGAGCAACCACAGTTCTCCTCTCAGGCGCTCCGGAATCCCACTGAGGACCAGATCTCTGGTTCTAGAGGTTCTGTACATGCAGACGCCACGGCCAAACTCAGAGAAGTGGATGTTCCACGCCTCCTCCTTCATCTTCTCCTTCATCTGCAAGAGAGGACACCATGCGTTCCGAGAAAGCCTTTGAGGAACATTTCATAGGAAGCTCTTCAAGCAGAAGTGTAAAGACTCACAGCTTTGGGTCCCAGGTCTTCTGGGGCATCTTTCTGGTAGAGCTGCAGCAGACCTTGTCTGGCTGTGGGGACATCTGGATGGTAGTGGCGCCCCCTGTGGACAGACTGAGACACTACAGAAGAGGAGGGTGCCTGATGACACAAAACGAGAACATTAAGATCTCAATACATGCTGACCTACACAAGCTGTATGGCACAATGAAAGACGCACCATGTGACCTAAGGCCGAAATTGGACTCGTGTCACCCCACGAACTGTCTGGGGTCCTCTGCAGGAAATCGGAAATGCGCTGGACGAGGAAGTCTCGGTCTTTGAGGTTGGCAAACAGGAAGTTCACCTTGTTCTTGGTGCTGATGGAGACGGGACATGGAAGAACACTGCTGCTGTCAGCCTTCTCCACAATGGACACCTGGACACCAAAGGATCATGGGAAGAATGCAACGTGGTGCTCATTCCAACAGTCCAGCGTTGTTTGGTGGCACCTCTCTGAGGGGGATGATCAGCTGGCAGAGGTCTTCTTCTCGGCTGTTGAAGCAGATGTAATTGTTGGAGATGAACAGTTGGCCCACCACGTGCATTTTGGCAAAAGGCGTCCATAGCGTGCAGTCAGTGTGTCCGTCCAGACGCTCGTCCTGCGTCAGCCTGAAGGTGCTCCGGTAGCGCTCGTTCTTTGCCCGTGCATCCAAATCCCTGAAACGGGGGAAGACAAAGGCAAAAGGTCAACACCATCCACAGCTAAAAGATCTCCTAAAGGGAGCCAGACCTCTTGAGCACGGAGACATTCTTGAGAGTCTTGCACGGTTTGGGCAGCGATCGGTCGGCGGCAAACGCCTCGTTGTCAAGCAGCTGGCGCATAGCGATGTTGGCGAGCTGCTCCATCAGCTTGAAGGTGTCATTGATGTTCAGGAACATGGAGAAGAAATGCTCTGTGTCACGAGTGCTGACACGAACGCTCTCCGGGAATAACAGTGTGGCGTTCTTGTCTAGCTGGGTCACTTCAGTCCACTGAACCACCAGCGTCACTGAGAGACAGAGAAAGGGGATGGCTACAGCTGCCTGCAGAAGGATGCTACAAACAAAGATGAAGGATCTTCCAGACAAAGAGAGGCCTGTGATTGGCATACCTTCCTTGCCCAGCAGGAAGGAGTAGAAGCACAGGTGGTTGACGGACAGGTAGAGCCAACCCTGCCGTGGCACTCGACCCTTCCAGTAGCTACACGAGTAATAATTCACCAGCTTCTCCTCTTCGGGCATCCCGAACAGCTTCCTCATCTTGAGCTCGGCTTCTTGAAACTTCCCACAATCCTCCTCTGGTTCCTCATTCTGCTTCAGTCGGTTCTCCTCCGCAATGATGCCCTGCAGGAAGTGACGTCGCTCAGTGACAGGAAGAGAGAAGCCGACCGCCCAGGACAAAGAGGAAGTGACATACGCAAATCTTCCCTTTGACAAAGGTGGTGACGTCTTGATCGTTGTCAAAGATGGAGATGGTCTGCAGCAGGTTGGACTCCAGCCAGTCCCAGTGCTCCGTGATCTCTCTCCGCGATGAACCTGACAGACGCAGCCGAGGGTCACTTATGCTCAGGCAAACGTGCAGCAATGTATGTACAGAATACAGAAATGATCTAAGAGCAAAATAACACAAACACCATAAAACACATGCAAATTGCAAATTAAAGAAACTGCAATCACACAATAACAAATCATCTTTAAAGGCATGATGCCCAGAAGATTGCTGGTGGAAAGATAAGGTTCATTTTTATTTGTGAAACATTAATCGAACAACCGACTTCCGTAGCTAATGTTAGAATAGCGTAGGTCTGCCCGCCCTGATTGCCTGGCAAATTTGCGTTTTGTTCAGTGAACTTCCAGCATTTCTCTCATGCAGTTGCTTTTGGGGATTGTGTGTGTCTTTGGCATTTGCAACATTTCTTTTGCATGTGTTTTCGCTGCATGGATGTGATGGCAGCATTTTTAATTTGTCTATGTTTTATGGCCTTGGGGCAGACCTAGAACATGCTGAAGGGATTATGTTTCACAGCTGGCCTGGGAACGTCTTGATGTCCTCCTGGTGGAACTGGAAGAGGTGGCCGCAGACCGGGAAGTGTGGACTTCCCTACTGAGACTGCTGCCCCTCCGGATAAGCGGAAGAAGATGGATGGATTGATGTATTTTATGGTGTCTGCATGTTTTCGCTTTTGGATCATTTTTGTGTTTCGAGCGTTTGGACATTGCAGTGCGTTTGTGCCTGTCGCTGTGGACTGGACTGGAAAGTCCGAGACTCACCACAGGCGATGTTCCAGTAGACCTGAGAGTCTGCGGTCTGCAGCAGAATCCTGTAAGGAGCCACCCTGGCGCTCGAGTCCAGAACCACATCCAGAGTCCCCACCAGGAGACCTGCACGGAAACACACTCACCACTTGACTTCATTTCAGACTCGGCTGCTCAACCAATTTGAGGAAAATCTTCATCTGAACATTACTAGCTCTGTTCGAAAGTTAAAAGTACTGGTACTGAACACTGACTCAATCATTCGACAAGGAACGAAGAACTTGCTGCAGTGTGATTCTAGACATGACAAGAATTTTGGTGGACGACGGACGTGGAGAGGACTCACCGGACAGCCCTCCTCCACGGCCGTGTCCTCGCCTCCTCTGCAGGATAAAGAACGGGTTGGCCCGCTCGGACACCCACAGGGCCCCGGCCAGCAGAACCTCCTCCGGATGGATCCACATTTGAACCCGCTCCAAGTCGCCCTGGGCCGGCTAAAGAAGCGGGTTTTATAAAGGTGCTGCTTGTGACGGACGGCGGGCCGATTTTGTTGTTTATTTTTTTCACTCAGTCTGCTGACTGTGCATCACTTCCGGGTATGACGCACGTACGGGACGCGCAGTCGACGTATGTACGTCATCACAGGCGTTTGGTCTTAAATCGCCAAATAACATGAATTTGTTCAGCGCTTATCAAAATATCTTAAAAAAAAAAAACGTGTCGTAAAATATAATTATGAATAATTTGATCACTGTCAATAAATAAATGTAAGAGTATCAGAGCAGAAAAGGACACATATACTTCATAGGTGTGGAACTCTTGTTAGTAATGTATCATTTTACGTTTATTACGTTGTCATTTTTAACGAGATGGAAAGAAGAAAGAGTTGGCGGGTCCTCTTAAATGACGAAACACCTGGGAGGCTTCAGTGTTGTCATGGAAACCTAACATCATGAAATATCATACCAACGCCCAAAGAGGGTATGAGGAACTTTAAAGACACTTTAATATGATAAAGAGACACAGTGATCGATGACACCATCAGACCAGAGACACAACACACACATAATAGAGATTATATTGGTCATATAGATTGTATAATGTCCTTTACATGAGCTGACACGTTAAAGGAGCAGTCCATCACATGTATAAAAAAAGCCTCTATTGGATGGATGGGAAGGAATTTAGAAGCTTGGATTGTTTAGTTCCACTCTAAAAGGGTTTCTTATGGGTCTACACCAAAGTAGACGAAAAAAACACTGAATGTGCAAACTTTGCAAGGTTTTTTTTCCCAAAATGCACTTAGCTCATTAGCGGCTTTACTAATTAGCACAATTCTTGGTGTCTTTAACGGGAGTTAGTGTTTCCCTTCATTGACAGCAACGCTAAGATACTTTTTAATGTGGTTTCCTGTCACTGTGCTATGCTAAGATAAGATGAGATAACAGTAAGATGTGCTCGCAGTTATTGTGCTAAAATGTGAGCGAAGTCGTCCAACGTTTCATGAGGTTTGGATGCCACACGCAGGTCAAAAAGGAAACTGCAGGTGTTACCATAGCAACAAACCACAAGCCAGCGGCGGAGGTGAGGGACTGTTCCTTTAAATATTTGCTCCAAAGTCTCTAAGGAAGTGTCAGGGTCCCGGTCTCCCTCTGGTTCTGGTCTCAAGATCTGAAGGAACCTCATGACAACCAACCGCATACTGATTGAGGTTCTTTGGTTCTGCATCCAGCTGCAATCGCATTAGTTCCACTTCAGGTCCTCAGGGAGCTCTTCCAAGAACGTTTAGGCACTCTAGAGTTTGTTTTTTGGGAACATATCTCTTTTTTTTTCCAGGAAGCGTTGGAAGAACCATTTATGGATCCAAGAAGTCTTCTCAAGAGCCCTTTTAGTACCCGCTAAAAAGTCCAGGGAACCATTGCAAGAGACCATTTTGGAATTTGGTTTTCCTAAAAGGTGTGAAACCTCTCTCTGACCTTCAGGACCACCACCAGGAGCCGAGAACCTCGCAAGGGACTCCTGGAGAGTCTTCGCCTCTTCTGGGAATGAACGTAAAAAGTCTAGTGAGACCAGACCCAGAGTTTATAAACACTCACTCCCTTCTGGAATATTGGCTTTACACCAGTCACATGGTGTGTGTGTGTGTGTGTGTGTGTGTGTGTGTGTGTGTGTGTGTGTGTGTGTGTGTGTGTGTGTGAGAGAGCAAGAGCGCGAGAGAGACATGGGGGTGGTGTTGCTATGGCGACGACCTTCATGACTTGTCATCATAGAGGTCGAGCGAGGCTTGGAGGTCTGCAAGCTCCACGTCACAGATGACGCTGCGAGGAGACGTGGAGTTGAAAAAGTGACCGCCTGTGAAACAAACATCATCTCGTTAAACACACTCGCGCACACACGCGCACACCACCCCCACACACACACGCACACTGCCGCTTCTTCTTACTTGTCACGGCAATGGCGATATCAGCGGGGGTCCTGGGCGGGGCCTCGGGGTGGGGCGGGCTCAGCGGCTCCACGCTGATCGCAGGCTGGCGCCTGTCGTTCAGCGGTGCCCTCTGGCTGCCGGAGGCCTGCGCGACACCCAGCCGCTCCACGTCCAACACCACGCTGTCCACGCAGGCCACGCTGGTCTGTGGACAGCAAAAACACGAGCTCGGCGGGGGTTCTGGTACCAGCTGTGGGGGTGGGACTCACCGTGATGCCGAGCGCTTTCAGGATGTTCAGCTTACACATGGGACACGTGCAGTGCTCGTTGAGCCACGGGTCCACGCACACCTTGTGGAAGACGTGCCTGTGGACGTTACAGGTGAGCGCCTCATGACATGACCACAGCACCGCATGACCACCACCAGTGTCAGGTACTTACTTGCAAGGAAGGATGCGCACCACGTCGTTCAGCTGGTACGCTTCGATGCACACGGCACAGTGGTTGAAGTCAGGGTCCGTTTCCTAACACGTGCAAAGAGGGAGGAGGACAGGTGATGTCACAGATGGCGTTAGTCATGTCATCATCTTTACCTTATCTCCTTTCTTCACCGTCCTTGTGCTCAACTTCCCCATGGCCTTCTTGGCTGCATCACCGAGACGACGCTGAGACGAGACCAAGAGGACACGTGTTAGTAAGCGTGCAGTGTTTCCCACAGGAGACAGTTAGACGCCATCATTGTGTAGTATGCATAATTCGCCATGTGCGTGCCATTTTGTGTACAAAATGTGAGCTTATGACATGTAAAGCAAAACAAATACAGCAGAACCCGCTGCTCGTTGAGAGCGATACTCGCCAAGAGTTGCTGGATTTGTGACCAAGTTGACCAACACTGATCATCAACATCAACATCTTCTTACTCTCAGCAGACCAGGTGCGCATGAGGTGTGCTAAGAAGCAGAGTAACGATGCCCTTCACAGACAGTCCCATTATAATGTGTTAATGAACAGGTAATGTCAAATTTATTTGTGGCGGGCCTTCACTAAAAAATAAATTTATGGGGAATAACTGCACTCATGTGCGCGCACACGCGCACACACTCACAAAGATGGTAACATACAGGAATGTATGTTATGTTAAAGAGTGTAAACAAACATGTATCTGGTGAATTATCATGCTAACGTGCTAGCAAACCTGGCTGCGGTCGCGTGCGCTGCTGTAGCGGATCTTCTGGATGAAGTAGAAGATGAGCCAGGCCGAGGAGATGATCATGAGGACGATGAAGGAGATGGAGACGAAGACCAGCGAGCCTCGGTTGATGTTCTTGGTGGGACTGCGCTGACCCACCAGCACGGTGACCATCACAGTCAGGTTCCGCTCCAGGTTGGCCAGGATCTCCTTGCCGTAGCCTTCCGTTATCATCACCGCCACTGTGTCGCCCGTTCCTGCATACAGCGGCGCACGCTCAGGTCATGTTGCTACACAACAACACGGGGAAGGAACTTTCCAAACCTTCGTGGCCCATCTTGACCGTCTTGTCGGTAGAGTTGTTATAGATGAGCACGGCGGTGGCATTGAAGGCGGCGGCCTTCAGGATCTTCTCCTTGAAGGTGCAGTTCCCTCTCTGCAGCAGTGCCACCCACTGGACGCCCCGGGGAGGGGCCAGGAAGCGGGTGTGGGGGTTGCAGCCCTGCCTGTCCACAACTGAGGACACACACAGAGGGTTACTTAGCAACAGCACACAGGCAGCAAGTGTTTTGTGTTTCAGCTACAAGGTCAAAGGTTGTGTAGTCAATGTCGGACGGACTGGCGAGCATCTTCGTTGCCGGTCTGGGAATGCCGCATGTTTCAGCTGCAGTGTCCTTGGAAAGTAGGAGTGTAATCTGACACCTGAGAGACAGCATGACCTTGAGCGCCTGAACGCATTGCGATGCTCTGCAGACATGCTGCATTCAGTGTGTGTGGACATGTCCCGGGGGAGACAGACAAGAGGAGGGAACCTTCCAGAACAACCACATCACTTTACCTCCGTGATGCGGTGCAGGTCCCACGACCACGCCCCTGGCGTCCACTTTGGGAGAGTTCTGTCCGTACGTGACGTCTTCGCTGCTCATCATGTGGATGGTGTGTCCTCTGGCGTCCTGCACTGTGGCGTTGACCGTGGCGCTGACGTATTCCTCTGGCGCCATGCTTCTGTCCGAGCGAGCCGCCGTCACCGAGGTGGTCTGTACCAGGACCAGGACCAGGACTGAGGGGACATGCAGCCCGGTCCAGCTGAGGGACGTCATGGTGTCCTCATCCAAACTGTGAGCACGCAAAAAGAACGTTTTTAGAGTGGACAGATGGTGTCCACTGCATCAACACACCAAATAACAGCTGGTGCACAGAAGAAGCATCAGGACGAGACGCTCGTCTTCTTCCTGATGACTGTGTCCTTGAGCAAGGCACACACACACACACACACACACACACACACAAAACACCATCAAACATTGAACAGATCGTCCACTGAAAACACCTCTATGGTTACTCAGTTCTACATGTCCTCACGTGTCGCTGTCTATCTACGCCGTGTCTGTGTTTAGCTTGTCCCCGCCAGTGAGGACACAAACAAGCAGCATCACCATCATCATCAGGCCTGCCGACCACCGTCGTGTCGCGTCTGACTTTCTATTCAGAACTCCATTGACCAGCCGCTCATTTTAAGAGGCGTCATGATGTTTGTCTTACCGTGTGCACGCGGACAGACGGGCCGCCTTCCGAACGTTAGGAGCCGCGGTCGCCGCTGATGTTCCGGGGAACGTCGGGAGGGCTTCCGCAATTTTCGGTTGGGAGTTTTAAACCGTGTTTTGTTTTCGCTAATGTGCGAACGGTGCAGAAGCTCGGGCCGTCCGGCTCAGTAACGCATTGCGCATGCGCGCAGCCTCTGCTCCGGGACACAACAGGGTGAGCTAGCCGAGATGTTTTATCAACTACCGCGAGAACATTCAGGAGTCTCATACTGCATCTCTTTATCCTATGTATCAGTAAATATGGTGAATAAACACGAATGAGGATAAGCGGCATAGAAGATGGATGGATAGATATGCTGCTGACTAAACAGAAATGGAGACTCGTGAAGATAAAAACTAATAAGATGACAAAGTACTACAGCACAGAATGAAGAATTAGAAAATATGAAGAAAAACTAATGACTTTAAACACTTGTGACGTTGCTTGTGTTGCCATGACAACATCGGTGGTTGCAAGGTGACAGGAAGTGGTCTCATCAGCAGCTGACATCTACATACAAACAGGAAATGAGTGGAATAATTTCCACATGTTCGTCACATAAATAACCCACAATGCACTGCAACGCACAGATGACTCTCTGCTGACGAGTCCAGCCATACACATCTGGACCTCATCAGCAAACTACTCGAGTCCCGACAAGTCGTCTTCGTCTGGTTTCGACCTGCTGCACCACCTGATAGAAGAAGAACAAGAAGAAGAAGGAGGAGGAGGTCCAGCTCTTCTGCTGCTGAATGTGTTCAAGTGAAAGACTATTTGGGGGACCTAGAGAAGAAGAAGACTAGTTGGTGCTGACGAAACAAGATGAAATTGTTCTGTACTCTGGTCTTCATTGTGCTGCTGTCTGTCTTCAGCCTGGCGTCGTCTCCTCGTCCCACTGAGGAATGTTCTGGCATGTCCATGCGTGAGTTCCCGTTTCTCACAAGACTGTTAGTCAGTAGATTTAAATAAAGCTCACATCAAGGGAGGACACGTGTTCTGGTCTTTGCAGGTCTAAAGGCTGACACATGCAATGGTCTCTGCAGGTCTACAGACGTAAACATGTTCTTGTCTGTGCATGGCTACAGACTGACACGTTTTGGTTTTCGCAGGTCTGAAGACTGACACATGTAGTGGTCTCTGCAAGCGTAGGCAGTGACGCATATTCTGGTCTCTGCAGGTCTAAAGACGGACACATTTTAGTCTCTTCAGGTCTAAAGAGGAACACATGTCCTGGTCTGTGCAAGTCTAGACAATGACACATTCTGGTCTGTGCAGGTCTAGGCAATGACACGTGTTGTGGTCTCGGCAATGCCACATTTTTGGTCTTTGACCCTGTAGTCAATGACAGAAGTTTTGGTCTCCCTTGGTCTTACGACTAATACGTGTGTTGGTTTTCGCAGGTCTGAAGACTGACACAAAGTAGTCTTGCGGGTCTCAAGACCGACACATGTCCTGGTCTGTGCAGGTCTAGGCAACAACACATTTTTTGGTCTCTCTCTGTCTTGTCCATGACAGATGTTTTGGTCTCTCCGGGTCTGAAGACTGACGCACGTCTTGGTTTTCGCAGGTCTGAAGACTGACACGTGTAGTGGTCTCTGCAAGTGTAGGCAGTGACGCATATTCTGGTCTCTGCAGGTCTAAAGACGGACACATTTTAGTCTCTTCAGGTCCAAAGACTAACACATGTTCTGGTCTGTGCAAGTCTAGACAATGACACATGTTCTGGTCTGTGCAGGTCTAGGCAATGACACGTGTTGTGGTCTCGGCAATGCCACATTTTTGGTCTTTGACCCTGTAGTCCACATGTGTCAAACTCGTGCCCTGGAGGGCCGAGACACTGCAGGTTTTCTCTCCAACCAGTTTCTTCAGCAGGTGATTTAATTGATGAGCTCCTTCCCTGAAATTGAAGGTGTTAATCATTAAAATCACCTGCTTTAGTGACTGGCTGGAAAGAAAACCTGCAGTGTCTCGGCCCTCCATGGCACGAGTTTGACACCCCTGCTCTAGTCAATGACAGATGTTTTGGTCTCCCTGGGTCTAAAGACTGATACGTGTGTTGGTTTTCTCAGGTCTGAAGACTGACACAAAGTGGTCTTGCAGGTCTCAAGACCAACACATATTCTGGTCTCTGCAGGTCTAAAGACTAAAACATGTCTTGGTCTGTGCAGGTTTAGTCACTGACAAATGTTCTGGTCTGTGCAGGTCTAGGCAATGACCTGTTGTGATCTTGGCAATGCCACATTTTTTGGTCTCTGTCAGTCTAGTCAATGACAGATGTTTTGGGCTCTCCGGGTGTAAAGACTGACACGTGATTTGTTCTCTGCAGGTCTTCGGGCCTTCCGGCTAAAAGTGTTGTGCAACGTGACAACTCTAAAGGAGAAACAGCTGAAGGATATCCAGGCACCGACCACCATCTTGTACTTGCCAGTTCTGTACCTGGTGGCCTTGGTGGTGGGCCTTCCGTCCAACCTGCTGGCTCTTTGGATCCTGATGTTCAGAACCAAGCGGCTTCCTTCCACCACGCTGCTCACCAACCTGACAGCCATTGACTGCCTGCTGCTGCTGGCACTGCCCTTCCGGATCATGTACCACTACCGCGGGAACCACTGGGAGCTGGGTGAGCCATTTTGCCGTGTCATCATGGCGATGTTTTACGGGAATATGTACGGGTCGGTTTTGTGTCTGGCGCTTGTGGCTCTGGACCGCTACATCGCTTTGGTTCACCCGTATGGCGCCAAGAGTCTGCGTAGTCGGCGGACGGCGGCGTACATGACGGCGGCCGTGTGGGTGGTGATGCTGGCGGCCATGTTGCCACTGCTGACATCACAACAGACATACACAGTGGACCAGCTATACATCACCACCTGCCACGACGTTCTGCCCCAGGACGAGCAGGAGAACTTCTTCCTGCCATACTTCAGCACTTTGTTCACCCTCTGCTTCCTGCTGCCCTTCCTTGTCATCCTCTTCTGCCATTGCAGTATCCTGCGCACCCTGCTGGCCGAGGGCAAGCGCTACGCCCACGCCATCTGGGTGACGTTGCTGGTGCTGCTGGTCTTCATCGTCTGTCTGCTGCCTAGCAATGTCCTGCTCCTACTCACCTACACCGACAGCTCGCTGGATGGGGACGGCGGGGACCTCTACATGCCTTACATGCTTAGCTTAGCTGTTAGCACCTTCAGCAGCTGCATCAATCCCTTCATCTTCTACTACGTGTCAGCTGACTTCAGGGACAAGGCCAAGAGTGCTCTTTGTTGCCGTGGTAACTCTCGCCCACCAACCGATCTGGAGAACAAAGTGTCATGCTCCTTGTCGTCATCGAGCCCAAGATCAAAAGTCACACTGCTGTCCATCTCCAGCCTGCATTCAGCGCAACACACCCACAAACGAGGTGTAGGATCGCATGTGACTAGGAGCACAACCGCACAAGATGGCATCCCCCAGGGATACGTCCTCTCCCCACATGAATGTTGACGCTGCAGCCCAAAGCGGACCGCAACACGATCAAAACCGACTGAAATGATGGATGAGGGACAAAACAACAAGACCTGCAGAGGTCTTCCCAGCAGAGGTCTCAGCAGCTGCTGGTCCAGTTCTACGCAGTCCAGTGTGGTTCTGTGCAGCCACAGGAGATGACACAAGCATGGAAGATTTTTACTCGGCCACAAACCGCCTGGACAGACAGAACCTCCACCAGCTCTGCCAGACAATACAGAACATGAGGGGAAAAGACACTGTGCTCCAAATGATATTTTTCTGTGATTTTTCTAAATAGTCAACATAAATTACAGTCGTCATACTTTTCAAGTCATCAACCTTTAGAGTACAATTTGAATGTTATTGAACAAACCTCCCAATGATAACAGTATTTTTTTCCTAAATAAAAACTTAAAATGCACTGTTCCACGTTATTATGCACAACAGAGTTTCAAAGCATTTCACTGGTTAAGAACCGAAAATGCCATTTGTTGAATTTGCAGCACAAGGAGGTCATATTTACTGAAAGCAAAAGCAATTTGAATCAGTAACGTCAGTAACAGGCCAAGTTGCAAGTCAACATAAAATGCCTTCTTTGATATACCCTTCACAATTCTTGCATTGAACTTGTGAGTTTTTGGAGCGTTTCTGCTTGAATTTCTTTGAAGATGTCAGAATAGCGTCCCACAGCTGCTGTTTTGTTGTGATCTGCCTCCCACCCTCAGACTTTTTGCTTGACGATGCTCCATAGGTTCTCAATTGGGTTGAGGTCCGGGGGCAAAAGGGGGCCAAACCATGAGTTTCTCTCCTTTTATGTCCTTAACAGCCAATGACAGAGAGGTAGGTATTCTTTGCATCATGAGATGGTGCATTGTCATGCATGCAGGTCATTTTGCTACAGAGGGTACGGTTGGCTCTTCATATTGTAACATGGAAGAAAGTGGTCAGTCAGAAACTCTACGTACTTTGCTGAGGTCACACACGGCTGACCACACGGCCAAAAGCCCGGACTGTCGACCGCATGTTCAGCGCAGCGCTTAAGGCAGAGGGACTGAGGTTTACCACTGTACACTTGCACAGCCTCACAGGCTGGCATCCGTTACAAATGCAGTCGTAACGGTGTCCAAAGTGCGGCCGTCTTAGCATGTCTACACAGGTTTCTTTACAAAATTTAAAAAAATAATAATTCAAAGTTGCCCCAGAAACCTTCAATTTTTCAACATACAACATACAGCTGGTCTAAACTGAGACGTTTGGTATGATACCGCTCCAAGATGGCCGCTTTATAGCCGCTCTACGTCAGCAACAGCTGCCTTGGCATAGACATAGACGCCACATCGAGTGGGTTTGTCCACTGCTGCGATAGTCAACGTCGCCGCCATATTGGATGTGTCAAGGCTGCGTTGTAAATGGTAATGGTAATGGTTCAGTTAATCTTGAACATGCACACAAGTTACACTGGAGCACATCACATCACACAATTCACAGTTCCGAATGTCCAAAAAGGAGTCGGAAGAAGCAAAGCATATTTAATCCTACCCCTCATCGGGTTCACATCAGTTGCACTGCATTTGCTCACCTCCTGTATTCCAAATGTACTGCTTGCCTATTGAAGTACCTAGGAAAGTGATAAGGCAATATCACCATATAGTGCAATAATAGTCAAGGTTTATACTTACTGTAAAGCAACTGTGCAACACACTTAATGATAGCAATAAATTGATAATAACTGATAAAATTGTTGACAGAGACACAGTTTGATAATGAGTGAGTATAGTATGTGCGGCATTGGATGCACACAGTGGTTCAGCTGTCTTCTTCCTTTACTTTATAAACATCAACTGCTTGTGCTGTTCCTTGAAATGCATTGTTTGAGTTCCTTACTCAGTCCGTTTCACAACTTGATTCCACATACAGAAATGCTGAAAGGTTTTAGTGTAGTTCGTAAATTAATTCAAGTAAATTTACTTACTTACATAAAAAGCCTTTCTACTAAAAAAATGATGTCAGTGCCTCTCGTTAATACATTCACACATGCACTAATATACTTGGGAAACAGTTAGGCACAAAAACAATGTATTTGATCTTCTCAGATGGCTAAAACAAGAACTTTATTGATCTCACACAGAAGTAATTCACATTACATCAGCTATCGGGCACAAACTCTATAGCTGTTATTTTCACACATCAACTATTTACAGGAGCACATGTTAGTGCTCCTGTTTAATTTTTCTTGAGTAAAATTGTTCTAAAGCAAAAATGATCTTAAACGAGTACAGTTTTGTTGGCTACTCCACCCACCTCTGAGTAGATAATTCATGTATTACATATTGTATATAAGAATACATTTGTGTTTCTTGTGCCTGGATTTATGATTACATATGCCTTGAGTTGTTTTTGTAAAGATTTAATTTATTTTTAGTTCAAGGGGTATCGTTTAAATTAACTGTTTCCCAAGTATACAGGTATTAGTGTGTATGTGTGTAGATGTATTAAACGAGAGGCATTAACTTAAAACTTAAATGTCTTTGAAGAAAGGCGCTTTATCAAAGTAAGTACTTGTATTCATTTACAGCGCAGCCTTGACACATCCAATATGGCGGCGACGTTGACGTACGGTTCAGCTGCTCGATGCGGCGTTACTGTTCCTCCCGCTCGTTAGGTGTCGCTGCAGTAGGATTGCGCCTATCAACACAAGCAGCACGCCGGAGTCCAAACGTGGAGCAGTTTGAAATGTTCTCCTGTTTGAAAGACAAAGTTGGAACGGTTCTCTTACCGGGAGATGAGTTCTCTTTCGATACCGGCGACACCATCTCTTTGACGGACGCCGTGAAGGCGGACAAGGTTGTGTGCGGTCCTGGTTTGAGGCGCAGCGGGGACCGGCTGCTGGTGAGCAAGAGCGGAGTCCTGCGGCACAAACAGCCGAACATGTTCTGGATGGACTCCCAGCAAAAGAGGGTGAGTCTGGACCCCGTTGGCCCGGCTACAACCACATGTCAGATTGCGTTGAAACATGTTACCATCAGCTAAGAGGAAATGTAGTGGACGAGTGTTTGATAGTGTCATACTCAAAGCATGCTCGGACCCCAGTGTGTCTCCTTCCTCAGTACGTTCCCGCCAAGGGAGAGACGGTAATCGGCGTCGTGACGGCCAAGTCAGGCGACGTCTTCAAGATAGACGTGGGAGGAAGTGAGCAGGCATCTTTGTCCTACTTGGCCTTTGAGGGCGCCACTAAGAGGAACCGCCCCAACGTGCAGGTGGGTGTCTGTGGAGGCAAGCATCCCCTCCCCAACATATACACCTGTGACCCCTACTCCTCTGTGTGCTACAGGTGGGTGACCTGGTGTTTGGACAATTCATCGTAGCCAATAAGGACATGGAGGCGGAGCTGGTGTGTGTGGACAGTTCAGGGCGAGCCAATGGGATGGGAGTGTTTGGTGGAGGCGGTCTTCTCTTCAGGGTGTCGCTGGGTCTGGTCCGGAGGCTGCTGGCCCCCCAAAGTGACCTCCGGGAGGATCTGGAGCAGCTCTTTCCCTGCGAGCTGGTCGTCGGCATGAACGGCCGTTTGTGGGTCAAGTCGTCGAGCATTCAGCGGACGCTCGTCATCGCCAACCTGCTGGAGAGCTGCGAGAACATGACGCCGCCGCAGAGATCCCAGCTGTTCAGGAGGGTGGCACAAGGGGCGTTGTAGGGTCTCTTGTCACACATCAGAAGGGGATAGAAAGACTTTGGTCACTGTGGTGGCTGCTTGCAGATGTAAGGCCCGCCCCTTCACATCAAAGAGCGGGAGTAATATCGATTGATTAGCTGCTCAGGTGCTAAAGCATCATGATCTCAATGAGAAGAATAGTCTACTGGTCAGTGTTGATTAAACAATTGATCATCCAAACATTCACAAATATTCATTAAACATTTATTTTCAAATACTTTTAAGAAAAATAGACCTTTTTTTTGTCTTTGTGTGATTTCTCTACAGTAGTTAGTGCGTTTAGCGTGCAGCATGGGGACACAAAGCATTGAGGGAAACACCTGAAGTAACCAAACCACAAGGTGACAACTGCCAATCGGAGTGCGTGTTTACATTCAGAGACACGCCCACATATGAGCAGGAGCGGTGGGCCTGATCAACCAGCCATCTTGTCGATGACATCACAGTGTGGACTGGAGTGGCGGCCTGGCTGGTCACATGATGTGCTTCTGGATGCCGGGCGTGAACTCCTTGGCGTTGGGGTTGAGGCTGCTGCTGGTCTGCACACAGAAGACGGCCGTTTGGCTACTTTTCTCCAGATAAATTTGCCACTACCTGTTCACCCTCACTCATAAACACATCAAAGGGTGCTGTCTGTGAATGTAGCCTCACCGCCGAGAGTGAGTGGTACTGCTCCTGCCGCTGGTTGCCAGGGGGCAGGTCTCTAGACGGGACGAACCACTCCCACTCCTCCTCATCCAGCATCTCCTGGAAACATCTCTCCATGAAGTCCTCCTCCCACAGCTCCTCCTCCACCTGCCGCAAGCAAGGAGCCCATGAAGGGAGACGTGTGGCGCCGTGACGTCATCACAGACAGGTGTCACTTACCTGCCTGTTGAACTCCTCCTCGTGCTCCATCCACATGTACTCCGCGAAGGGGTTCTCCTGAAGGCTGCTTAGCGTGACGTCATTGCTGAGGGTCATGTTCGAGGTGACGTGGCTCAGCCTCGGGTCTTTCATGTCACCTAGCAGAGGCAAAAGTTAGCCACATAACCCGCCAAACAGACGAGCGTGACGTCTGTTAAAGCGTGTGAGTCGTCAAATAGAATGTTGTTTACCTCACAAACGACTTGTTTCTGCAGGAAAAACAAACCGTCAAGTCGAGCTCTCCTTGGACTGTAATGGCCGCCAGGCTACTGTTTGTTTACTTGGTGGCGTCATGTAGCGCGCGCTTATGATTGGCTAAATCACAATGTTGCCTTCACGGACCAACCGTCCATAGAAAACAACCGTGGAGGAGCGTCGGACAGAAGATAACTTCCTTATCGAAGAGTTTTTTGTGTAGGAATAGATCGTTTTTGACGCATAAATGAACAGTATTTTTCAAAATCAATACAGACAGATATCTTAAACGTAGGTGAATACTGCATAGTAAAGTCAAAGAGTGCTTGTGGTCCGTTGTAAAAGCAGTCAGACTTTCATTTACTTGATATCATTATTTTTCATTTGTACTTATAGTTGCTCCCGCTGTTAAAAATATTGAATAAAGTAGTTGATAAATAACTTATGTCAGAGTGCACGTCATTTCTGTAAGCTGCAGTCGTATTATTTACTGTTCTGGACTCGTGGGCCTATGTGGCGTCAATGACAACGAGATCTCGCGCGACTTCAGCTCGAATGCGAACCCAATGCGTTCGTTCGAAGCTTCATTTGGTCGAGTGGCTAGGTAAGAATGTTTAACAATTATAGCGTCGTCTCTTTAGTTACTCAACTTACAATTGCTGTGTTAATTGAAGAACACTTTGTACAACATATTGGAGAATTGATTGAACTAGCCACCCTCATGAAGTCATGGTTAACAGGCGTTTCATATTAGCTAAGGCTAACGTTAGCATTGGTGAGCTCAAGCTCAGTGCTATAAATACTAATATTTTTTGCACTGTTGTATATGCGCACACGCCAGTGAAAAGTGGGAAAGGAAATGAACCAGGGCATTATTAGTTACTACTTGTTAGCCTAGCTGCTTATTAGGAGAGCTACGTTGTAGCCTAGCTACATTTGTTAGCCTACATCTACTTCAGCTTAGTTATTGTCCATGAACTGATGATCCATAGTGAACAATCCCGTTGTTGGATCAATTGTTTTTCTTGCAAGTTATTGATGGATATGTTCTTGCATAATTCATTCTTTGATCACATGACTCTCCTTTCTACATCAAGTTTCCTTTATTGTCCACGAGGATATTATGTATCTTCCTCCTCGTCTCAGCTTCAGTCTGACTTTTGGGCCTGCTTCTTTAGCTAACTGTCGCTCAGTAGCTTCCATGGCTGTGTGCGTGCACGTCAAAGTGTTGGTGGTCTTTGTGGACACGAAGACCACAATGTCTACCTGTCCTTCACTGTTTTTCAGGACTCCACTTCCCTCTTTGCTCCAGACTTGAATTTGACGGGATCCTTCCCACCGGACACATCTTGAACTTTTCTCATCCTCTTGCCTCACAAAACACTTGACACTCGCAAGCATCTCCGCCTTGTGACAGCATGTCTCAGAGGTCGCAGATGGACGGCGCTCAACAAGGCTTCGCCGTGGGTCGGGGGCTCCTTGCCGCTGCAGAGACTTTAAACTTCGGCATGAATCAGCTGGTGGGCGGGGCTTCAGGGGCGGGCGGTGTCATGGAGGGCCAGGAGGGCAGCTCCCGTATGTCCCGTGGTGGTGTCGGCGGCAATCTTGGCAGCACCATGAAGCTTTTTGCCAGCTTGGGGCTGTCGCCCTCGGATCTGGATGCTCTGGCTCAGATTCCCGAGGAGGACATCAGTGTGGAGACTCTTCCGCAAATCATCATGCAGCTCAAGAACCGTAAGGGGGACATGGGGCGGGGGGCAGCATCCTCCATGTCCTCAGATAAGTCCTACAGAAGTGGTGGTTGGGACAATGAGGGCAGGATGGGCGGGACGTCTTTGGGTCAGGGTTCTGGCCCATCAGATTTTGGCTTCACTTCGCCACAGGAGGTCTCCCTCAGCCGCGGGCTCGGCCTGAATTATGGAGGCGGGAACAGAGGGAGGTACCCTTCTGAGCCTTCACGTCACGACTCCTACGGCAGCCTGCAGGGGGCGTCTCTGTCCGAGCCTGGCTTTTTGCAGAGGAGGAAGGGCTCCCCGTCAGAAGGAAAAGTCCAAGACTTCTTGGGAGTCCTGCCCCCCATGTTTCCCCACGTGTGCTCACTTTGCGACTTTGATGTGCATTCCACTATGGTGAGTACCGCCACACCTACTGACGCAGTCACACGGGACCTCAGAGTCGCTTCTTCATCCTGTTTGTCCGTTTCCCGTCATGACCTTTTGTCCTTGTACACCTAATGCTAAAGCACACTTTGTAAACACAACAACACACAGCCGGGAACACCAACACGGTTGCCATGGCGAAGTGAGCGATTGTGCTGATTGTGTGCGTGTGCGTGCAGGAGTGGAACCAACACACAAATGGCTTGCGACATGCGGAGAACAGACGAGTGCTGCTCAACATGTGAGTGTCTCACACACACGCACATGCACACACCCTTTGTATTGACCACCTTGTGACCCTGCAGGTATCCGGAGTGGGACCCCAGTGTGTCTTCAGGCAGAAGGTAACACGTGCACACACGTCACTCAACATTTTTAAGGATCATCATCATGTTCTCTGTGCCCCATCAGCCTCATGGAGTCCACCAATATGTCTGCTGGGCTGCTTGGACCACCCCCCTCTGGGCCTGAGCCGGCAGCAGGGATGATGTCCAATTGGGGTGAGACACTGCCCTTTCCATGATCACAGGACTGGCTGCTGTCATCCCTCAAGAAGAATATGTAGCTACATATACTGACTGTGTATGTGTCAGGTTCAGGTCTGGGTCCCGGCATGTCAGGGAAGAACCTGTCAGGACAAAACATGGTCAGTGTGTGTTTGTTGATAGTCCACCTGTGTGGTAGAACATGAAGAGTTTCATGAGGCAGATATGATTTTGGTGATGGAAGCTGTGAGATGTTTCCACAGATGAGGAGCAGAGTGGTGGTGGTGAAATACGACAGGAAGCCCCTCAGCAACAAGACTTTGTTCGCCTTCACCGAACCTTTCGGGCGTCTGCGGGAGCACCTGATCCTGAAGAACAAGGTAGACTTGACCACCACTCAGCTTGAAAGCTCACCTTACCAACAGGATGCACTATAGTAGTCTTAGAACATTTGGGTTACTAGATGAAGAAGTGATATTGAAGTGGCTGAGCGATCAGATCCATGACGATGTCTATGTCCTCGTTTGTATCCACAGGCCTTCTTGGAGATGGAGCGTCACGAGGAAGCGCAGGACATGGTCAACTACTACCAGCTCAAGCCGGCTATGCTCTATGGGAAGCCTGTCACCTTCTACCTATCCAGACGACTGATGGCTATTGAGGTGACGCCACCGCCAGGACACTCCCACCTCTGCTGCAAAGTTCTGGACACGCCTCTTTTGTCGCACCTGTAGAAAGACCAGCGCTCGTCAGACAGGGCTGGCGACAGGCTGTCCTGGGAGGGCAAAGGACGAGGCAGTAAGGTTGTGTACTTCTCTGACCTGCCCAGAGAAGAAGACCAGAAGGAGGAGCTGCTGACCATCGCCGCTCGCTTTGGCGTGGTGGAGAAGCATCTCTTTTTCACCAACCAGGTGACATGCGTTGACACACACACACCCTCGCGGTCACTTCCTCCCTACATTTAACTAACACAGTTGCACCCGCCAGGCGTTTGTCCAGTTGGGAACGTCGGAAGATGCGGAGATGATGGTTAAGTACTACAATGTCAACCCCCTCACCATCAAAGGGCGAGACATCCGCATCAACATCTGCACCAAGTACAAGACCCTCAAGTCAGTCAAAACACCTGGTTACCATAGCGACACTTCAACCTGAATAAAGGGCTCAGGTTCACCTTTCTTCCTCTGTGACACAGCATCAATCGTAGACAAGAAGCTGCGGGGAACAGTCGTAGGGGCGGAGCCAACAGCACCCACTCGGCACCCAGAAACACCTCTTCATCGCCTTCCAGGAGCAGAGACGATGAGCACAGAGCCAAGTCTTCTTCGGAGGATGAGGAGGACAAAGAAGGGGAAGAAGTGTCAGGAGTGGTGGAGGGGGATGAGAATACAAGTGAGGCAGGTGCAGAGGGGGTGGAGCCGGAGGAAACCGAAGAGGGCGTTCAGGAGAAGGTGAGACGTCCAACGGTAGAACTTGTCAACCTTAGCTGGACCAGTGTTCTCAAGGTGACATCATCCCAGGTTCCTGATGATGAAGACGGTGTCACGAGTGAGACTCCTGCCGATGTGAGTGGTGCTACCGTCCAGCCTGAGCAGGGGGAGGAGTCAGAGGAGCAGAAAGCAGAAGCAGGAAGTGCTGAAGAACATGAGCCTGAGCAGGTAGCCTCTCCAAGGGGACATCTGACACAGTGTTGTGAGGTCAACGTCAAAACTTAATGCATGACTCAGCAGGACCAGAACTTCCTGGAGAACATGGAGGAGTTTGTGACGCTGGATGAACTCGCTGATGAGGAGGAGGAGCTGGCTGAAAATGAAGGACAGCAGTCTGATGGCATAGGTACGCCCGTCACATGACTGATGAAGATGCTTGTGATTCATCTTCTTTTGTCTTCTTCCTTTCCCGCAGACACGTCCAGGAGAGGGGTATGTATCTGTACGACTTCTGACCCTGCTCACATGCCCAGTCAAGCAGTGTTACCTGGCCAACTTCCTGTTTAGCTGAATTTGAACGATGGGACGTGACCTGTGACCATTTCTCTCCTGTCAGGGGCTAAGGGTGGTCAACATCCTGGGATTCAGACGGGGATACAACTTCTTGGATGAGTTGCTGGGACTGGCCAAACCTTTTGGGAAGTTGGTTAGGCACCTGGTCCTGGACCGAAGACCTGAGGTAGAGTGGACCACTGAGTCACAGACTCCCTTGCTGACAGCGTAATGACCAATGAGCTCTCTACTTCCTGCCAGGCGTTCCTTCAGTTTGCCAAAGAAGATGAAGCGCGGGCAATGGTGAAGTTTTACAACAGGAACGTTTCCGCGTCAGTATGCGGGCGCCCGGTGCGGGTCAACCTTTCCATGACCTACCCGACCATACAGGTGAAAGTCGCCTGGTTGTGAAGTGCACGTCTGCCAAAACTCATTGGTGGTGGACTGACTTGACTTTTGTTGTTCTTGCAGTACGGCGTCAGCAGGGTGGTGTACGTGGGTCAGCTGCCCAATAGCAAATACTCCGACGAGGACGTCTTCAAACTGGCAGAGCCCTTTGGCAAAGTCAGAAAGTACTTCCTGAACCGCATCAAGAGAGAGGTAAGGCGCGTCGTCGATGGTGGAACAACTCACTGCGCACTGACTGAGTGGATCGAGCAATGGTCGTCTTTGTGTTAGTGTTTCCTGGAGATGGAGAGGGCAGAGGACGCGTATGAAATGGCCGAAGCTTACAAAGCCAACCAACCGAAGTTGAATGGTAGACGACTGCTTGTCTATGTGAGCAGGAAGTACACGCAGCTCAAGTATGGGTGAGTCCTACTTGTTAAGTGTGTACCGCTACCTCCTGTTTAGTTGCATCTCCACATCAGTCAGGTGTTGTGGTCTGCTCACTCTTTGTGCAGACATCAGTGTCTCAGCGCTGCCAAGAGGGAGACGAGTAGCTCGCCTCCGAAATCAGCCAAACGTCCCAAAGAGGGACCTCCTGCCAAGAAAATCAAGAAAGACAAACCCAAGGAGGAAGGGAAGCAATTTAAACCTCAAGAAGATGAGGCAGTCAAGGAGGAAGAGGCGCAAAAGGAACCTCAAGAGGAGGTGGCGGACAAGGGGGAAGAGCAGCAAAAGAAACCTCAAGAGGAGGAGGAGGAGCAGCAGCACATGAATCCTCAAGAGGAAGGAGCAGTCAAGGAGGACGAGGAGAACATGATACCTCAAGAGGAGGCGGTGGCGGTCAAGGAGAAAGAGGAGCACATGAAACTTCAGGATGAGAAAGCGGTCATAGAGGATGAAGAGCAAATTAAACTTCAGGCAGAACAAGAGGAAATTAAACCTCGGGTTGAAGAGGAGGTGCCGAGCCTGAATCAAAAGACAGAAATGGACACCACAGAGAAGATTCCACGTGTCCTGGATCAGAACCAGCAAGTAGGTCCATTGTTTGTGTTCATTCAGATTGGTGTAGAGATGGTAAAATGAGCCCGAAGCCTCGAAGCTTGTGTCAACCTTGCTGAATCACACTGCTTCGGAGCTTGTGTCGCTCTGCAAATATCACGAGACCGATTACATTTGAAGCTTCATAAGTCACAGCGCGTACTGATGGTTCGAAACGGACTGGTGGATGTCATTACTTTGACGGATTATTTTTCCGCTAAGTTGTGTATATATTAACCACCAAGCAATTTAACAATGCTGGCTTGTAATGAGAGCATTGGCAATGGGACCTGTGTTTCACTCCTTTTACTGACATAGATTGCTTTGACTTCACCCTTCCACCAGATGTCGCTCATGTTGCTTTTCACTGAAGCACCAAAGCTCTGAATCTGTTCTGCTTCACACGCCCATCTCTAGATGGGTGTGAATGTATTGACAGACTAGGGTGACATTGGTACTGTTTGCCTGGTCCCCTGAAGTGCTAAACACAGGTGTGTCATTGTGATGCAGCCGACAGAGGAGGAGGTCGCCATGGAGACATCAGCCGATGAGGACAAACGGAGCGTCGCTTCTCTACCGCTGCCGCCATTTAACCCCAACAAACCAATTGGTGAGCAAACAGCAACAAAGCCTTCCTGGTTATCGTGGCGATCTAAATGAGTTTTTGTGCAGGGCTGGAACACGTTAAGATGGGATATTACTGCCGCGTCTGCCTCCTGTTTTACTCAAACGAGGACATGGCCAAGAAAAAGCACTGCAGCAGCCAGACGCATTACGACAAGCTACAGGTGAGGCTTCGCACGACACCGCGTTAACATGAAAAGATTGGGTCAAATGTCACCTTGATGTTTGTTGTTCCAGAAACATCTGGAAAAGGAGAAAAGCAAGGCGGAGAAGAAGCGAGCAAAGAAGACTGATGCGTGACCTCATTTTTTTCAACCGAAGAGTTTTGTGTTGATTTTTTTTGTTTTTTAATAATTTTTGTTTAGACGCCGACCTTTGACATTTGTGTTGCCCATTAAAGGAGAAGGACTCTGCTTCCACAAAATAGCGACATACATTGTTGTCCCCCTAGCAGTCATGTGATCCTGTCGCACTTCCTGTAGGTGAAATATCTAGAAGTTTGAAAAAGTTTCAGGATGTGTTCAGCCAAAAAGACTGGAAAGTCAGTAGGGTTCAGCATTGGTGATTCTGTTCATCGTTGGAATGTTTTAAGAGAATAAATGTTTTACACTCTGAAACTCGTCACAAAGCTTTATTGTGAAAGGTTTCATTAAAGTGTGACATGAAACGTAAAAAGTTGACGAAAACAATTCTTTCAGCTCACAGTTTTCATCTTTTCCTGAAATGACAACAATGCTGCTTACAAATGTGCACTTAACAGACACAACACCATATTTGCTTCTGTTGCTTGTTATCGTTTACCTGATACTTGTCGTGGTGCTGGCGGCTGCTGCAGTGTTGCACTTTGGCCTCGTCTTCATCAACGTAGATGAGCTGACACAAGTTGCAAAAGTATCCGACCACCGGACGCACAAACTCGGTCCCTGCAAACAAGCAAAACTTGTCGATCATCTCAGCTCTTCAATAGAGGTTGAGGAAAGATTCCATTTGAGCTCTTACCAACGGGCTGGAGAGGTGGTGGGGCACTTGGAGGTCCATCGGCAGCTTCCTGCAGGCACAACAACATTGTCATTGTGGCAGCTCGTTGACGGCCCCAAAAGTCACAAACAACGTACCTGATGCGACTTATCCGCCAAAGCAGCTGACTGTGCTTCAGAGGGGTTCTGACCATGTTTCTCTGAACTTTCACCCGATGTTTGACTTGTCTTTTGAGGCACCGAGTCGATCTCGGGGGGTGCTTTTCTTGTCTCACAGAAGCCATCTTCTCGACTTCGGTCCTGTTTAGAGTCCGTTATTTCAGTCTGTGGGATGGCATTGATGTCCTCTGACGCCTTAGAGGAAACACCTTCTCTCTCTGGCATCTCTCCACATTTCTGTAGCGCATCTGCAGTCTTTCTGGGCTCAATCTTCTGAAACTTACCTTCCTCTGACTCGGTCTTCAGAGTCTTCTCGCCTGCTGAACTATTCTCCTGACCTTTCCTGCCAGATGACTGCTTCTCTGACTTGATCTGCTGACTCTTCCCAGACTTGGACTCACTCTCTGAAGTGTTTCTGGATGCTGATTGTTTCTCATGTGCCTTTCTGATTGACTTTTCCCTTTCTTCCTCCTGGCACGATCTGGAGGACTTTCTTCTGTGTTGGGACTCTTCTTGGTCTTTTGTCCTGGAGTCTTTGTGCTGGTCGCTCTGCCTGCTACTCCCGCTCCTGGGCTGGTCTGGGTCGTGGATCCTACACCTACACACACAGGATGTTAGCGCAGTGTGTTTGCTGCAGAGACTGATGAGCCACTCGTGGTGCTGACCCTTTGGTTAAGCGTCGATATTTGTTGGAGATCAGGACGACAGTTTGCGTGTTCTTAAAGAAGAAGTTGAGTTCGTTGGCGACTCTGACAGCCTCTGCAGTATTCGACATCTCTATGAAACCCTGAAAGACAAAATGCCATGTGGCAATGAGTATGTAGACACAAGTTAAGAAGGGTCAAATGTAGGCGGAACCCGTGTAAGTAGACACCCCTCAAACTGAAACTAGCCATTGCTTGCACATTTACTTGACTTTGTCCAGAGAAATAAGGAGAATGGAAAGGGGTTTTCAACGTATGTCAGTCTGTTCACATGGTTTGCGTCTTAATACCACCGCAGCCCGCAGCGATCCATGCGTGCAGTGTAGTGTCTTAGGCAGCGTGCTCCTCCCACTTACCTCCACACTGCGCAGGCGTGCCAAAACAAAAACCATCTCTGCCTGGTGGGGCTAGCACGTTAAAAAGCTTGAATTTAATACGTCATTTGAAGAATAAACACGAAGTATGGTGAGTTTTCGAGGTTCATAGTGTACATCAGTCAAATGGCAGCTTGCCCGTATGTGCGTGACCGTCAGAAGGCTAAGCTAATAACCTGAAAAATAACTGTCGACATCAACAGACCTATCTTTTATACTAATAGCCCCTTTGGCGCTCAATTTTTACAGATTTGACGTGTTGGGAATGACTTAAGCGGGTTCCACTGTAAAAAGGTCAACATTTTTCAAACCTTCATTTGGCCGTGCAACAGGATGTAGCGGACCTGCCTCCCCAGTCCCTTGGACAGATTGATGAAGCTTTTGGCGTTGCAGTAGCGCAACGGCAGGTTGTTGAAGAAAACCACTCGAGACACTTGCTGGAAGAGCACAAGAAGAAGCCTGTGAGCGACTCGCCTCGATACAAACCCAACAACAAACAGGAAGTAGGCGCTCAGTACCTGCGGGTCATCGTCGTCATCGTCTTCACCTGTGTTGTGATCATATGCCGCATGAACGACTGGTTTTTCCACGGTGATGCATTCTCCTGTACTCACTGGGACCTCCGCTTCCTGCTGCAGGCACACACACACACACACACACACACACACACACACACACACACACACACACACACACACACACACACACAAACACACACACTAAAAGGTCAACGTGTGTTTCCAGCAGTCATCTGCAGGAATCCTTTCAAAGTAAAATCACAAGTGGCCGGCAAGATTAACGGTCCCAACCTCATCTTTGGGCTCTTTGCTGTTGGAATGTCGCTCTTCATCACACTTCCCACCATCAGCCTCACAATCCCCCTCCTCCCTTTTCTCACCTGAAACCATTTTCAACTGTCACCTTTTTGGAACTAATACATTCAGCTGCAGGTTGTCTTTTCCGAAGAATATCTACCTTCAGGTCCAGGCCAGTGGTCTTCCATGTCAGCTTCTTGCTCCTTTTCCATTTCTTCCTCAGCTTCCTCCAGCGTTTCCATGTCATCCGCCTCCAGGTCCTCTCCATCCTCACCCATCACCTCCATTCCCTCAATGTCGCTCTCCTCTTCGGAGAAGCTGAGGCAACGCATTTGACACGTATATGTTTTAAGCTGCTGTTTGCCTTCATCAAGTCCAATGTGGACTTTCTCTTTGCAAGCCTCAAATCCTGTCCGCTGCCAGACATTGTGCTTAATACGCTTATACGCGACAGCACGTGATTATCCATGACACGCTATCACCCCGGCAGGCTTTTATTATGAAAAACATTCCAGGAAGTGAGTCATGACAGCTTGGCATGATTTGATGCGTACGTCTGTCACGGATGCCAGCTGGTACGTTGGCAAACTTCACTCCCTGATTCCTTCAGAGTCGCGCCACACATCGATTTGAAAGCCAGTGGCTTGTAGCTCAATGCCTAGCGCTCTCAACTCTCATTCGGTGGACCGTGGTGGTGTGCGGGGGCAGACCAGACGGGTTACACAACCTTGAGACAGTACAGTCATGGCCAAAGGTTTTGAGAATTACACGAATATTAATTTCCACAAAGTCTGCTGCCTCAGTTTTTAATAATGGCAATTTGCATATACTCCCGAATGTTATGAAGAGTGATAGGATGAATGGCAATGAATTGCAAAGTCTCTCTTTTCAGGAAAATGAACTTAATCCCAAAAACACAATTTCCACTGCATTTCAGCCCTGCCACAATAGGAGCAGCTGACATCATGTTAGGGATTCTCTGGTTAACAGAGTGATGACAAGGACAAAGGCTGCAGATGACTCCGTCATCCTGACTGAGTGACTGTAACAGACTGGAAGCTTTAAAAAGGGCTGTGGTGCTTGAAAAGCTTGTTCTTCCTCTGTTAACCATGGTTACCTGCAAGGAAACGCGTGCAGTCATCATTGCTTAGCACAAAAAGGGCTTCACAGGCAAGGATATTGCTGCTAGTAAGATTGCACCTCCACCAACCATTTAGCAGATCATTAAGAACTTAAAGGGAGAGGTTCACCATTGTTGAGTAAAAGGCTTCAGGGCACCCAAGAAAGCCCAGCAAGCGAATGGGCTGTCTCTGAAAGTTTATTTAGCGGCGAGATCGGGGCACCACCAGTGCAGCGCTTGCTTAGGAACGGTAGTAGGCAGGCGTGACAGTGAGGCGTAGACTTTTGGATGGTGGTGCCATGGCCTGGTGTCAAGAAGGGCGCAAAGAATCCACTTCTGTCTAGGAAAAACATCAGGGACAGACTGGTGTTCCGCAAAAGGTACAGAGATTGGACTGCTGAGGACGTTTTAACAACGTCGTTTTCTCTGATGAATCCCCTTTCTGATTGTTTGAGGCATCCAGAAAAAAGCACCCTCCGAAAGCAACTTCTCCCAACCATCCCAGAACAGTTTGGTGAAAAACAATGCTTCTTCCAGCATGATGAAGCACCTTGCTCCAAGGCAAAAGTGAGAACTGGATCTGTGAACAAAACATACATACTTTGTCTCCATGGCCAGGAAACTCCCCAGACCTTAATCCCTTGTGGTCAATCCTCAAGAGGCGGGTGGACAAACAAAAATCTGCAAATTGTGACCAACTCCAAGTATTGCTTGTGCAAGAATGGGCTGCCATCAGTCAGGATGGGACCCAGAAGTGAATGGCCAGCATGCCACAGGGAATTGAAAAAAAAAAAGACATCAACACTACAAATACTGACTCTTTACATAAACTAAATGTCAATCTCAATAAAAGCCTTTGACATTCCTGAAATACTTGTAAATTACATTTCAGTATGTCATGGTAACTTCTGACAAAAATATCTGAAAACACAGAAGCAGCGAACTTCGTGAAAACGAATACTTGTGTCATTCTCAAAACTTTTGGCCATGACTGTATTTGGACTGTGAACCACAGTCCTCAGTCTTTTTTAGGGGCTGTGGTGGATCGGCAAGCACCAAGTGAATCAACGTGATTCCAAAATAAAACCACTCAAAATGTGCAAAACCTACTCGTCCAAGATGCTTTGGTCTTTGTCATGTCCGTCTTCTGAAGGTTTTAGCAGAGCTGCAGCAGAAGCAGAACTGGACTCTGTGGACCAGGACAAAGGATCTTCATACAAGACCAATGCGACTTGGTTCATCATGAGTCCCCCTGCAGAGACTGGTTCTTTTGAATAGAACTGGTCTCGTCCCTCAGTCGCTTTCCTTACCAGGCTTCTCAGGCTTCTCTTCTTCTGTCATCTTGGAAATGGAACTGCTGGACCTCTCTTGGAACTGGGACTTGGCCTTTTCCTCCCTAGACTTGGAGCGGGCCTTCCTCTCCTTGGACTTGGACCTGGACCTGGCCTTCCTCTCCCTGGACTTGGACCTGTGCTCTTCTTTCCTCCTCTTTCTGGACTCATTGGCCAGGATGTCTTCATGTCTGCTCCTCGTCCTCTTGTTTGATTCTTCTTCATAACGCTGAGCAGATGAAGCTTTCCTGGGGGTGGGTGAAAGGGTGGGTCAGTCAGCTGGGACAAAGTTGGACTGTGACGTCGCACTCACGTGAGACTTGAGTATTCTGCAGAGAAGGAAACTTGGAGGACTTTGTCATTGATCTTCAGGGTGTTGGAGGAATAATAATCTACCAACTTCTGCGCATCCTTGAGACTTTTCATCTCAATAAACGCCTGAAAAGATGGAAGATGTGGTAAAGTTGGAGCAGGGAGCTTTTGGCAGCGCTGTGTCGTAAAGGTGCGCTCTTACCCCACATGGCAAGAAGAGCGTGTAGAAAGGCTGGCCGAAGCGTTTGACGACACTTAGGAGGTCCGACCTGTCGTCGTCTCCTTCTGGCGGCGGTGTGAAGTGGAGTACGCGACAGTTCTGATCAGACAAACAAACAAGCTGAAGAGAAGCATCGCCGGGCCTTGACAGACTTGGTGTGATTGGCCAATCAACACGCACCTTCACAAAGTTGAAGGAGTTGGAGATGCTAAAGCCAATTTGCTGGCCGTTCACATTTGGAGGGCTTTGGCTGTGGGACTTCACCAACTCCTTTGCCTGGTCGGCAGAGCCCATCTCCAGAAAGGCCTATTGGGAAAAGTCAGCAGCAGAGGTGTGATACTCCACAAAAATGTAAGCCAAAGCAACTGGATTTGTTTTTGGTGGTTAAAGCGTTTTCACCCAAAGTTGCCACCGACACAACTTCTGTGGATGACAGACAATCTACAAGTCCACGCTTGCCGTGTACGCACTAGTGAGGCAAACACAAGGATGTTGGTGATCTTGCCGAAGGGTTCTGCCAGTTTTCTGAGGTATGACTCGTCCACAGACTGAGCGGGAAACTTGACGCACACCACATTGCTTCTGTTGGCCGCCTGGAAGAGTGAGCGGCGGATTAATCAGACGCAGGTTTACTCCAGGGTGACACGGACGTAAATATCTTGGCTGCGTCTTACCTTCTTCGCCACAGTCTTAACGGCACGCGACTCTAGCGGACACAAGGAGTCCAATTCACATAATGGAACAGAATGAGCATGTTGCAAACTGACTTACTGCTGTGGTCTTCCCTCTTCTTCTCTGATTGCTTGCCAGCACTTCAAAGACAAAGCCAGCGTTAAGACCTGCGCTCACTTGGAGGACATGAGCTGCATTTGCTGACAAGCTATCCACCAACGGTGTCTATTAGCTTCTAGTTAGCTCGCTGAAGTAACTTCTCAGGGCACTGAACTGACTGCAAGTGAACTGTTCAGGACGTCTGAGAAGACGTTTCACCTCATCCGAACAGGCTTCATCAGTTCTTGCTCAAAGACTGGGTGGGACAAACACTAGTCAGACTAGATAGGACTGCTCTAGTCTGAGAACTTGGTGCAAGGACCACTCTAAAAGGAGAAGGCATGTCCAGACAGGAATGGTTTCACTCTTAAGTAGTGTCAAATGGCGGTCGTTGGGATACCATGGAGCGGGGCCTCTACCCGCCAACGATGGTCATTTGGGTGGCATCGCCTTCGTTAGCATTCCAAGGTGGCTGTTCCTTGTTTATTTGTTCGAGATGACTGAACGACTGAATGTTTTAGGAAGGGATGAAAGGGAAGCATTGTATGTGGGAGAATGGTGGTGTCGCAGACGCCCCCCGTTCAGAGATGGCTTCCTTTCTAAGACGACCTGAACAGTCCAGTTGCGATGGATTCGGTACCCTGAGAATATAATGACCTGGATGAATGAGAATGAGATTGACTGGCTGAACTAACCTGTTGACGGTCTCCAAGCGGCAGTCCCACATCGGAAAGCTGCGGAGAAAAAACGACAGCGTTGACAGTGAAGCTACTCAAGTCGAAGCGCCAGCGAAAGACCAGTCTTACCGCTGCAGTAGGCCGAGTTGTCTAGCTGCATGGTGGGGGTTGTTGATGTGCTTGTTCCAGTTCTGAAAAACACAATAGCCACATGTTTTGTGCGTCCTCTGACATTTGGACTCACCACAGGCTGCACCTTCTCAGACAAGTACTTTCCCAGCATCCCCTACTGGGCGCCAAAGAGGGCATCCATCAGAGTGAAGGGGGTACTTACCTTCTCTGAGAGTACAGTGACATTACACAGAGAACACGAGTACGGGTACGTCCCAGGAGCTGTGCCATGGAAGTCCTGTGCTTCTCTTTTGCAGGGCATGGTGCACCTGGTGGGCTCATTGTAATAGGCGTCAGGAAGACCTTGTTCCCACCCAGTTCTCAGTTGGGGCTCCATGGGAGGCACAAAGAACCTGTTAGCTGGGCCAGGCAGGGAGAAAAGGGAGGGAATGTTTTTTGCTGGTCTTCCTGGTTGGGCATCTTCCCCAGAATAGGCCGGCCAGGTGTCCATGTCGTAGTAGGATGAGGATGGTGGAGGGGAGTCTCTATGGAAGACAGAACCATATGTCCTGGGACTCCACCGGGGATCCTGCCAGTCCCTCCAGTTTGTGGGTTGATTTGCCGAGCTTGGCAAGTGAGACCAAGAAGCAGGAGGAGGCTGGAACGTACTTCTGTCTGATTTAATCTGATGGAGGAGTTGTGGCAGCGACTCCACAGTCAAGGCGTCTTCAGGAAGCTCAGCAAGGAGCGACAAGTCATCGGACTCCAGACCGCAGCTGCTCAGGATGCTGTGAGCGCTGAATGACGGCGAGCTTCGGGATGAGGAAGACAAATGATAGGAGGAGGATAAGGGCAACATTCCAGACTCTGAGCGGGACCTGTACAAATCGTGGTCTGGCGAGGGGCGACGGCAGTCTGAAAAACTGGTGGATCCCAGAGAAGGCCAGAGGTCGGCGTTGGACAGAGGTGGTTGGTGGCGCTGGTTGCGAGACATGGCAGGAAGCGGACGCGGACACTGTAGACAGAAGTGCCAGGGAAGAAGACTGAGGTGAAAACATGACAGGAATCAGTGAGGCAGGGGTTGGGGGTCTTGGCAGGAGGGGAAGGCCTCTGTGGTCCACTTTTTTTTAGCTACAAGATTTCTAGAAGAACCACACCGAGCAACAGTGAAAGACTGCATGGCAGGACCGCCGTCAAACCTGGAGAAATGGTGGTGAGGTTTCTTGTGTCATCAACAACAACAACAAAAAAAAAAACGCTGAGGACGCCACTCCTCCATCGCAGCCATCTCCTCACACAACCAGAGTAAAAACTTACTGTGACGTAGGAAGACGTGATGCTGCTCAATATAATCAGTGACATAGCCGTGACATGCAGAAGTTCATTTGATCAAGCAGATGCCATTTTGAACATACATAGCTGGACACGAGGGCTTGTCCCTGACCCACCGGCATAAGGTTAATTGAGCTGGAAAATGAAAATGCCTACGTTTTTATTTAGAAGTTGTTATTTTTTTGCTTATGTATGTATGTATGCATATGTACACCTTTATTTTTACTCGGTTTATGAATTTACCTGCCCACACTAAAACAAAGTAAGAAATAAAGATTGACACAGAATGCAGTGTTTTGATCAAAATAATAAGTACTAAGTATTTATTTCAGTGAAGCCAGGTAAAGCTGATCACTGTGTTTAAGGACTATAATTTGAATCACCATGACGACACCAAAAATGCAAAAAAAAAAGAAAAACTTGACTGGCAACAAAACTGACACGGTTGTCTGAAGCTTGCTGCAAAAACAAGGTTGATTTCAGAAGGGAAGCGACAGGCCAGACAAGCTGGGCTAAAAATGTTCACTGACATGTTCACCTCCAAATTTCAGCCTGTGTTTGGACGTTGCCACGCGCGTGCCCCAGTCGGCCAGCGTACAAAACTTTCCTGTCCGACCAAGTGTGGAAGAAGACAAAGAAAGAGTCGGTGGAACAAAGATGACCAATACCAATTAAACACCCACTTATAATGAGCATGCACACAGCGACCATCCACAACACCGAAGTATGTATTCACTACTGCACTCGTAAGTGATAACTAGTCACTTAGTAACGTGGGACACAACACGAGGTAAGTTTTTTGTGACTGTGTTGTTTTTGTGTTGAGCAAACCAAACATGTTTGAGACTCAGGTAGCATCATTAGCCTAGCACACTAATACGCATTAGCCTGTGAGCAAATTTAACGTACCTGAACAATAAAGACTGCCCGATGTCAACGGGTCATGGCGGGCGTGAAACTGCTTAAGACGTTAAAGTGCCATTCAAGTGTCATTTAATCCACGATACAATTAAAGAATGTCGCGAAACAAAGCTAGTGACGTTTCGGTTGTCTTTTCCTCGCGGCCGACGTCATATTCAGGTCAGACAGCGCTCCCAGTGGTGAGGAGGGACAACGGCCACTGGACGCGGTACACTATAATACTGTACGTATGAGGTGGAGTAGCAGACACCCAACGCATTCTCAAATTTAAACAATCGTAAATTAATACAAAATATGTCAATAAAACCATTAAACTAAATGTTTACTGATACTAACAAAATACTGATACTAGCAAGTATCTGAATTTGGCCACCAGGTGGCGCTCAGAGACTTGTATGCAGGGGCCAAAGTGTTGCAGGCGGTGATAATCTTTTAAAAGTTCCACGAACACACTTCAGTTATGTTTACCACTTTAAAGAATGATTGATTTGACTAGGAATTGTAATTGAATTGTTTTTATTACTCACCAGAAACACCAAACAAAGTCACACTCATGAACGCCATCAACATGCAACATGTTTCATTCCAATTCGCACACACACGCACACGCACACACCCACCCCTCCTTCGGCGACCGCCGCTATCACGTTTATTCGTAAATGATGCTGAACTATAATGAACTCATGACTTCAAAGGTAAAGCTTCATTGCAAAAGTTTCCGCTGGACACAGCCGTGATAGCAATTCTGAGTCACGCTTAGTGATGCTGAATGATACTGAGAAATGCTGGGTGATGCTGAATGATTATAATTGATTATAAATTATGCTGAGTAATCCTGGGTGATGCTCGAAATGTTGAGTGGTGCTAAAGATGCTGAGTCATGCTGAATGATGTTGGATGCGACTGAATGATGCTGAGAAATGCTGAGTGATACTGATTGATGCTAAGTCATGCTGGATGATGCTGAAAAATGCTGAGGAATGCTGGGAAATGCTGAGTGATACTGAATGATACTAAGTGATGCTGGATGATGCTGAAAAATGCAGAACATGCAAGTGATGCTGAGAAACGGCAAGAGACGTCGAATGAGGCTGAGAAATGCTGAGTGATGCTAATGATGCTGGATATGGCTGAATGAGGCTGAGAAATGCTGAGTGATGCTGAGAAATGCTGAATGATGTTGATCAATTCCAAGTGATGCTGGACGATGCTGAATAATTCTGAGTGATGCTGAAAGCTGATAAATGGTGACTGATGCTCAGTGATGTTGATTGATGCTGAGAAATGCTGAGTGATGTCGAATCATATGGAATGATGCTGAATATTGTACATTTCTGATGCTGCCCCCCAAAGGAAGGATAGCGGAGAAGCGGCTGGCCCCACCTTTGCTCCGTGACCTTTCCACAGAACAGCGAGGTAGAAAAAAAGGCACATTAAACAGGCTGTGTAAAAGGGATTTTGTGGTCACAACGTGTTGTGTGTGTGTGTGTGTGTGTGTGTGCGTGTAAAAGTCCTTGCCGTTAAGAATGATGGGCGTAAATCAAACATGGCCTTTGTGTAAAGTTACTGTGAGAGCTGATGACTGGCCTGTTGCCGGGCAGATGTTGACAACATGATTGTTAAAATGTTTTCCAAACTTTTATTCTGGGAAAGTGACTGAAGACGGCGTTCCTCAGGGTGCCATGTGAGGTCCCACCTTTGCCTCCCTCACGCCTCACCTGATGGAACATTGCACATGCATTATGGGATGGGGTGGGGGGCTTCATGAATAGATGATCCAACATGCAAAGAGAGGTGGACAGGAAGGTCATCAATATTCCATGATGGAGGAACTGTCCAGCTACGTCGGCTTTTGGGGAACTTTGGAGGGAGGGGGCGGAGCTGATTCCCTGCTTTGCTTCTCCTTCACGCCTTCACTAGCAAAGTCAGTGATGTCACTGTCACGCCACGCCCTCATCCTGTTTGCAGCGTGACACACGCGGCACTCGGGACGTCAGGACTGCCATTAGAGGACAAACCAACTTCGACCTCATTAGAAACTTGTTCAAACTCAGTCCGTTGGGGGCCAGACCCCCCTGCTGGGAGCTGTCCTACTCAATCAATGGCTCGGTGCACGTGTGACATTTTAAACATGAAGATAACATGTGTTTGCGTGATGGCACGCCGGGGGCGGGGTCCCTCTGCAGGAGGCCTGTGTTCCTGTTTGCAGGAAGTTTGTTTGGCCCGTCCTTAATCAGCTGATGTGTCCAAGTAGCCGTCCTCTGGGGATAATTAGCGTGCTGTTGGAAGAGGACATTTGGATGTGTTACCGTGGATACGAGACATTTCCGTCTCAAACATTTTTTGACATTTGTTTCCCGCCGAGAGCAGCGTCTTTAATAATAATCATGTGGATGCTTCTACATTATATATGGAAGTTCGTTACAGCACTTAAAGCTTTCTGCCTCATTTCCTGCACTCCTCCTCCTCCCGCTCATCCCGGTCCTGGTCGTCGTCCGGGTCGTGCGGCGCTGTGGAAATACATGTGCATCAACATAAATGTTTCAGCACACTGTTTTGTCTCCATGCGCGTTGTTTAGTAGAAGTCCAAAGTGAAGCTGCTGATTGAAATTCTACTGAAATATTCATTGTACACTTTTGTCACATTTTGTCATTTCAAGCTAAGACAAACTGCAAATATGATTTTTTAACCACAATAAATCATTCAAAGCACGTTTATGTTGAATTTATGGATTTCGACATCATCCCAACCCATTTAACAAATATGCCACATTCACACATGCTGTGCTTCTGCGAACTACCAATCACAATATGCATTTTTTTATTTACAATGTGAGACTTTGAGGAAATTCCCTGTGGATGAAAAAACTTGGAGAACAATGGATCTATCAAGTCATAGCAAACACTGATATCTGTTGAAGCTAATATTTTGGTGCATTCATTATATAGTGGAACCTCCGTTTTCGTCATTAGTCCGTTCCAAAAGGTCAGGAACTGAAGCAATTTTTTCCAGAGGAAACAATATGCATCCATCCATCCATCTTCTGTCCGCTTATCCGAGGTCCGGTTGTGCGGGCAGCAGCCTAAACAGCTCGTCCAGCTCTTCCCGGCGGATCCCGAGGCGTTCCCAGGCCAGTTGAGAGAGTCTCCCCAACGTGTCCTGGGACTTCCCTTCGGCCTCCTACTGGTCAGACGTAGGAGGGGAGGGAGGCGTCCGGGAGGCATCCTGGCCAGATGCCCAAGACACCTCATCTGGCTCCTCTCAATGCGGATGAGCAGCGGTTCTACTCCGAGTTTCTCCCAAATGACAGTTCTTCTCACCTTATCTATGGGGGAGCACCACCATACGGATAAAACTCATTTCAGCCGCTTGTACTCGCGATCTTGTCCTTTCACTCACTACCCAAAGCTCATGACCATAGAGCGAAGCTAGGAACTAATGTAAATCCAACTAATCCTTTCAAAATGTAACCTGCCTGGTCCGGATAGACCCGCGTTCCGCAGAATTAGAGTCGAGAGCGCTAGCCATCGAGCAAAAAGCCCGGACCATCACGTCGATGTCCAGCGCGACTATTAAGTGTCAGGGGAGTGAGATTTACCAACGTACTTTGGCACAGCTGCACCTGCAGGCATCCCTAAAAACCTCATCTGGGTCACTCAACCCGACCTACCTATTTCAGCGCTGGGCTTGAGCCAGCATCTGCAGAATGAGAGTCTTGAGTGCTAGCCATTGAGCTAAAAGCCCGGGCTGTCAAGTCAATGTCCAGTGCGACTGTTACGGTGTCAGGCAGTGAGGTTTACCAACGTACTGTGGCACAGATGCACCAGCTGGCATCCGTTTCACAGAAATATGAACAAGAACCAAAATGATAGTTTTACATGCAGAAAACAACGCACAGTACGTATAAATGATGAATAAATAGTAACAATGAACATGCAACATCACTTTTACCTTTCTTGAAGACTTGTTGGTGAATACGGTGAATCCTATTGTGACAGACGCTACCTTCGTACTTTGCTAGGAGTTCTTTCTTGCATTCGGTCATGTTTCGCAACTTCTTTAACAAAGTTTTGCACCCATAAAGAATAGAAAGCACACAGAACACTCAGACATACGCAGTGCACTTGAACACCTCATCAGCGCAGGGTGCCCAGTGCTTATTACGAGGGGGAAATCTATAGAAACTTCCTGTCTAGATGTTTCTAGTCCTGAGCAGTGCATTGTGGGTAATGTAGGCAGCAGGCATGAAGTAGACGAAAATGCGCTTCATCAGACGAGTGGCGGCGTGTTAGTGTGCCGATTCTCACGATGATGATGATGATGACCACACAGTCATTATCATCTACCACAATCCTGTGCTCCAACTCTAATTAGCGACTGATTGCATGCTTGGCATGAAAAATGTCATTAACAACAGACAACGCTGCCAAACTAAGCAGCCGCCGCTACCGCTGCCGCCGCCATGCTATTTATGTGGCGCGCCCATCTGAGTGCGGGAAAGCAAACAGCGGCAGAGTTTGGGCTTCAAAAGCAGAGAAGTCCCCCCAGAGTGCAACGCCTCGCTGTAATGGCGGCAGCGATGGCCGCCGCCTCGCCAAGAGAGGCCCTGGGGACACGCCCACGTGTTGTCACATCCTTCTGAACTCACACCAGATAGAGGAAGACGGCTCGGCCACGCCCACCCGAGCTTCTCAATTCACGTGTCATCGGAGAAGAAAAGTTTGGTACAAAGAAAGAACATGCACGCCATCACGCGTCGCAGCTCACAGGTCAACACTCATTTCTACTAACATGATATCACCATGTTGTACATTGATTGGTATCACACAGTAACATAACATGATATGTACAGTATGTGAATCATGATATATACAGTATCATATCACATACAGTATATGTACAAAACTAAATCACAGGAACATAATATGACATACAGTATAGTTTCATATCACAAAGTAACATAATAGGATATACAGTACACTGTATCATATCACACAGTAACATGATATATACGGTATCATATCACACAGTAAGATAAAAATATGGTGTAAGCATATGAATCATCTGATATTATATACAGTATCATATCACACAGTAACATGATATATACAGTATCATATCACACAATGAGATAAAAATATGGTGTAAGCACATGAAACATCTGATATTATATCCAGTATCATATCACACAGTAACACTGATATACAGTATATAGTATCATGATCATACGGTACCATAATATTAAATAGACAGTATCATATCACACAGTAACATAAAAATATAAGTATATGAACCAAATGATATTATATAGGGTTTCATATCACACAGTAACATAATGATATACAGTATGTTATCATAATCATATGACATATACAGTAACATAATATGATGTACACAGTCAGTGAATAACAACATCTATTCAGTTTTTTCAAAAAAAAAAAAAGATGTTCTCTGAGCTTTTGTGGGAAAAAAACATGGACATCTGGGAAGTTTCCTGTGAGATTTCCACAATAAAAGCCTTTGTTCAGGGGGTGTGTACGAGCGGGGGAGGGGTGAGGCCTCAAAGACAAACGGCAGATTGATAAAAAGACAAAGTGGTCCCGGGACGACTCATTCTTCCTCCTCCCAAATTAAAAACTCCCACACGTTTCGCGGAGAGCCGCAAAGGAAGCTCATGACTCATGCGTTTCCTGATGGCGCGCTCTCAGCACGCAACACAACATGAGACCCTCTTCAGAACGCTTGGGTCAGCAACCAGGAAGTGGCCATCACCAATGGTGGGAGTTGTCTATGAATATTTAGACTGTGCCTCTTACATTAGCGTGTTGTAGATGTGTTCCTAGCATGCTAACCCTTGTTACCTGCTTTCATTTCCAAATTTAGAAGGAACCAAATGTCAAAGGAACAGCTGGTGTAGTAAAATGTGAACAAGGACATCAGTTGCACTCTAGAGGGCGCCCTTTCATACGTGCCGAAGGTGACCTGTGACCTTTTATTGGCCATCCCTCACGAGCCAAGCCTGTGGAAGCAAGATAGTTCCTGATAAAAGTCTTGCTTGTTCATTCAGTCAGTCTCTAACATCTGTCGTCTCTGGGGTGAACATTTCTACGCAACATGGCCGCCTTTAACCACACAGCATATGGACGAGCAGAAGAAGAACAAGACGCAGATGAAGACACCGTTCATCTGTGACCACCAGCAGCTCAGCACGCATGTTTAACTATTGTTTACTTTTAGGTGCAAATGTCACTGACGCTGGATGCTAACCAAGCTAACCAGGCTAAGCGCTAGCTAGCGCTGTGCACACAAATGATATATGGTGTCCACGTTGCACCAACATGGCATCCAGATAGTGGTCACATTGCGTGCACATACTACCAACATGGCATTCACATAGCACCAACATGGCGTACACTTAGCACCAACATAGCATACACATAGCACTTAGCACCAACATGGCATCCACATAGCACCAACATGGCATACACTTACCACAAGCGTGGCATTCAGATAACGGCAACATGGCATCTAGATAGTGGTCACATTGCTTCCACATAGCACCAACATGGCGTAAACTTAGCACCAACATAGTACCAACATGGCGTACACTTAGCACTAACATAGCACCGACATGGCGTACACATAGCACCAACATGACATACAAGTAGCACCAACATAGCATCTACATGGTACCAACATGGTGTACAATTACCACCAAACTGGCATCCAGAAAGCACCAACATTGCGTCCACATAGCATCAACATGGTGTCAACATAGCACCAAGGTGGCATCCACAAAGCACCAACATGGCGTACACATAGTGGTCACATGGTGTCCAGAAAACACCAACATGGCATCTGCATTGCACCAACATAGCTCCAACGTGGCATCCAGATAGCACCAACATGGCATCTACATAGCACCAGCATGGCATCTGCATATCACCAACATGGCATCCAGATAGCACCAACATGGCATCTGCATAGCACCAGCATGGCATCCAGATAGCACCAACATGGCATCTGCATAGCACCAGCGTGGCATCCAGATAGCACCAACATGGCATCTGCATAGCTCCAACGTGGCATCCAGATAGCACCAACATGGCATCTGCATATTACCAACATGGCATCCAGATAGCACCAACATGGCATCTGCATAGCACCAGCGTGGCATCCAGATAGCACCAACATGGCATCTGCATAGCTCCAACGTGGCATCCAGATAGCACCAACATGGCATCTGCATATTACCAACATGGCATCCTGATAGCACCAACATGGCATTATGTAGTGGTCACATGGTGTCTAGATAGCACCAACATGGCATCCACGTAGCATCAGCATGGCGGTCACGTTGTGGTCACATGGTGCCAACATGGCGGCCTGGGCATGCTGAAGACATAGCAGAGGACCAAAAAAGAAGTTGACATTTGTGAGATATGCGGTGGAGACGAGAGATGCTGATGCGGCCTGACAGCGGCTGCTAATTGGACTAAATTAATTTACCTCGGGCGGCCATGTTGGCACAAAGCGGCGCTTGCCGCGTGAATAAGTGATGATCGGCAGCGGCGTCGCAGCCCAGACTTTTTGAATCATTTAACGCCACAATCTGCTAATTAGCAGGGAGAAAAGCCAGCTTTCAGCCACAATTAAGATGGGCCTCTGTCAGTCAGGGAGGGGGCGGTGGGGTGTGCAGGGAGCGCTTCATTTATTCATCCTCTGAGCAGATGCTGAGTGCAGTGGGGGTTTGGATGGTGCCAGAGCTCAGGGATCAGAACAACTTGGATGGATGGGGGGTGGGAAGTGGGGGGTTGTTGGAGAAGTTTTCCTCTGCCACTAGCAGCCCCCCCATGCACCCACCCACCAATTCACTGAGCCTCAAAGGAAGCAGCGAGGACACCCGGAAAAAACCCCCAACCAAAAACCCCAAAACAGGTATGGGATGGGGGTGCAGGTGAGGTATGCCAGGGGTTGGGTCACAAAGGGGGGGGTACATTACCGTTTAGGTTCAAAGGTCATAACAAGCTCACAATCACTCTGCGAGGATCCGCCCCCATCACCTTGTTGAAGCACTAAATGGTCAATTTATTCCCGCTCAGGCCCGCCGTGATCACAAGCACATTGTGGTGCTGGTGGTGGTGGGGGGGGTCGGAGGACGGCCCTCGATTTATGTGGCGGCGTGATGTTTACGCAGGAAGCTGGCAGCTTTGTTGGCGGCCATGATTGATGACAGGAAGTATCCCTTTGATCTCAACGTCTTTGCCGCCTCTCCGCCGTAACGAGACGCCAAGGATCCGCGAGGACGGCCGGGATTTGATGGCGAGCCGAAAAAGTGCGGCCTGGGATTCGTCAGCAGGCACAAACAAAATGGAAAAGGAGAAAAAGAGGAGGAGGAGGACGAAGATCTCAGATGGTTTGGCAAGACGCCCCCCCCCCCACCCCCCCATCCTCCTCCTCCATCCTAATGTTAATTTCCCCAACGTCTCAGCTTCCAGGGCGCTGTGTGTGTGTGTGTGTGTGTGTGTGTGTGTGTGTGTGTGTGTGTGGATCGGGGGCGGGGGGTTTGGCACAGAACATGCTGGATGTTCGTCTTTGCGGCAGCGTCCCACGACGAGGAGGCGGAGTCTGTAATCTCACCAGCTGACTGCGGTCCAGTCCATTAATCAGTCAGTCAAGGGCCGACGGACCCTCAGGACCAGGCACGGCCCGCCGAGGGAAACAGAGGCGGGGGGTGGGGGGGCGGAGATGTCCGCCAGCTCTGGGTCAAGGAGACGAAGCCAGCGCTTGTTTTGATGCTTCCCACAATGCACTGCTGCTCCTAGCCAAAGTCCATCCATCCATCCATCTTCTATGCCGCTTCTCCTCATTAGGGTCGCGGGGGCATGCTGGAGCCTATCCCAGCTGACTTCGGGCGAGAGGCACGCACGCCTCGTCTTACTGGTGCACGCCACTTGAAGGGGAGGAGCCACTGATGAACGTACGGTTGGATCCAATGTCTGCCATAGGGGCTGATGCTGCGTCTCAAATAGAACACTTCCTGCAGCACACTTCAGTAAGTATACTGTGTACAATGTGCACTTAGTTTGTGAGTGTGCATATTCTGACTGTATAGTGCTGTCCCAAATTCATTACTGTTGTTGTGCACTTAGCGGAAATGATGCAACATTTACCTGCTTCTGCTTCTCTCCTTTTTAATTGTGAATTGCAACCACCCCAGTTAGTCCCTCCCCAAGATGGCGACTGTTGAGGGTACACTGGACACTTACCAATTTAAGTGTTTTGAGTGCAACATGTGGGGAGTGTGAAAGCACATCTGCGCACTCAGGAACTAAGCAAACAGTGTACACAGTGCACTTACTGAAGTGTACTGATGGAAGTATTCCATTTGAGAGACAGCCTAAGTGTAAGTGTGCCAATTGAGACAATGATTCCTTTCAAGACGATTGATTGATTACACGTTTGGAGTGCAGGGACAGGAAGTGGGTGCATAGTCACGACCTTGGGGCAGCTCATCATCTTCATCCTCATCCTCGTCTTCGTCCTTCTCATTTTGGTTGGTGTTGAATATTTGATGTTGTTTTCTGCTCGCCGCTCTTTGTGGTTTCCCACGGCAACAAGACTCTGCGTGTAAACAAAGAAGAGGCGGGAAACTCCCGTCGGAGCGGAGCACCTGAAGACATTCTGAGGCTTCTAGAAGGAATGCTGGTGTTTCTTTAACGAGAGAACCAGGAGGAATGATGGCGGCGCCACATACGGGAAGTGACCTAACAGGGCGGGAGGCGGCCTAGGCGGCGGGGTCAAGTCAACGACAGCTGAGCAGAATTCGGGATGACTTGAGGCAGGAGGCACCACATGTTCTATGAAAATGTGATGTGGGTGTTCTCCTCCGTGACTCCTGCCGCACGCCAGATGTCGTCGGCCATTTTGGTTATTGAAGAGACACCAGAGCAAAGTGGTTAACAGGAACAAGGCGACAAAGAGAATGTCCCATCTTTTATGCAAATGCCGCCATGGTGAACGCAAACCAAAGTTTTGTCAGAGTTTATCACCTTAAAGCACAGCAGTTTCCAGTCTCTTCTTTGAACACGCTAACAAACTGCTAACAAATACACCAGCTAACTCATCAGAGGATACACTAAGCAAGGCGCTAACAAACATGCTCACTAATACACCAGCTGAGCAAAATGCTAACAAACACGCGAGGACCCACCGAGCAACATATAAGTAAACATGCTTACGAATACACCAGTAAGCTCATCAGAACTCATCAGAAGAGATGCCAAGCAACGTGCTAACAAACATGCTAACAAACAAACCAGCTACCTCATCAGAAGACACACTCAGTAGCACATTAAGCAACACGCTAACAAATGTACGAGCTAAATCATTAGAGGACACACTAAGGAACACGCTAAGAAATATGGTAGCAAATACACCAGCTAAATCATTAGAGGACATGTTAGCTAACAAACATGCTAACAAAAACACAAGCAATGTGCTAACAAACATGCTAACAAATACGCCTGCTAATTCATTAGAGAGCATGCGAAGCAACATGCTAACAAAAAGACCAGTTAAAAGGACAGGCTAGCCAACACGCTTGAGTAGGAAGGAGGTGTGTCTGGAGCATTCAGCTGTTGCCCCTCCCCCACGCTGAAGTCCTGGCTTTATTTCCCTGCGGCGGGGGCGCTCTTTACAAAGCCCCCGAGCATTATGAGCACATTAGAGTGCGCAGCATGTGTTTGATTAAAAAAGAGTAAAGTAACAAATTAGTTAATAAAATCGTTTAGGCCGATGGCGGCAAATGGTGATAAATGTGGTCCATATGTTGCCAGTAAAGCAGCAAAGTGCCAACCAGCCCCCTCCGCCCCCCCCCCCCCCCCCCCCCGCCGCCTGGGCCATAAACAAATAAATTAAAACAATTAGGGCGCCGAGCACCTTCCATCTTTAATGAGAGCGTGGACGTGTGAAATATGTCACGCCTCTCGTCTCAGTCAAGGATCTCCAACATCCCTCCAGATGTTCACCTACGTAGCTAGGCTAAGCTAAGCTAATGCTAAAGGTTAGCCTTTCTTCTCTATCAGGCAACATCATCATTGGCGTTGTGGGCGGAGCTTAGGAAGACCACAGAGCTGGAAAACAAAAGTAACTACAAGTACTGACTAGTAGAAGTGACTAGGAGGAGGCACGTGTGTGCGTGTGTGTGTGTGTGTGCGTGTGTGTGTGTGCGTGTGTGAGGCGGGAAAGCGGGGGAGAAAATGGTCTCTTGTCTTTTCCAGTTTGGAGGCTCCAGATGGGAAGTGATTTTTTAGGGCTGTAGCGGCGTCTCGACACATCTGTCCTTCCAGATGTTTAATGAATCCTCAAGCAGCCGTGCTGTCGCCTCATCAATACTGCAGTCGCGCGGGGAGCCCGCCCCGGCCCGGCGCCGTCGTAGCCCTGTCCTCGGGGTGCGCCGCCCGCAGCTGGCGCCTCGCGGGAAGCAAACCGCCTGACTTTGTCGTCTTGTCTCTTCACCTCTTTATTGATACATTCATGATAGGCTCCGCCCCTCTGCTGCTCACTTAGTTGACCACACCCCCAAAACTGACATGCATAGCATCCACATGCTAACGTAGGGGCGCAGCCCATCCAAGTGGCCTTGGGTGAGCCTGGAATAGCGCAGTTGCTATCCGCTCGGCGGGCTCATGATTGGCAACTTTAGCACATCATTGCTATCCACTTGGCGGGCTAATGGCTAGCGACATTGTTGTTGTAGGTAAGGTGTGGCTCCGCCCATGCTAATTAGCTCGCTAAGTGACGTGCGTGATACTTTTCATTGGAGTCCATATGGCCATCTGATGGCACGCTCGCCGCCGGCCAGATGTTCCCTCGCAGCGCCGCTATTGTCCATGCAAATTTATTCATTAAACAATTTCGCTGCGAGGATGACTGACAGGCGGCGAGGAAGGTTCTCAAGTTAATCGTCGGTTAGTCGTCGTCATGTCAGCGATATGGCCGTCAACGTTTGTGTGGATTAGCCTGTCTATGACGCCGCACAGAACCCGCCCTCGAGAGAAGGCGCTGTGATTGCTCGTCATGATGTCACTCAAGGTTACAGTGAAAAGTCATTTGTTCCTCAATGGTTTTGTTGTAAAGTATTAGTTAATAAACGTGTTCATGAGGTAGCACAGCTTTAAACGCTGACTCATGGCTGCCAGCATGTTGAGAAGTGGCCCAAACACACACACACACACACACCTTTAATTCGCACATGTTCTCCAACACCTGCATGGAACAGCGCCTTCTAAACGTGACGTCAGTGGCCATGGCCACGCCCCCCTCATGAATATTCATCCCGTGACAAATAGCCCTTGTCAATCAATGCATGGCCACGACAGGAAGAGGGTGTAGTTACAAGGAGTGACCACAGGGGGATGCAGTGGTGTGTTGGCAGGTGTCATTAGACATGCGTGCAAACATTGTTATTATTACTATTACACACACACACACACACAAATATATGTATATCTATATATATATATATATATGTATATATATATAGTAATGACCCCTGGCCTCCCAGCATGCACTGCTGTTGTGGTTAATGTTTATTTATGACTGCTGATGGGGGGAGGCCAAGCACTCTGACATATTTATCGTGGCCATCAGCAAGGGACTGCTAGGGGCCACAGGTGCACACCGTACACATTTACTGTGGGGTCACCACTGGGAGGTGGGGGGGGCACAATACTTGTAGTTCAGCACAGATTTCTTACATTTATGATGGCGAAGCTGCTGGGTCTCTCTATTTTTCACACTTCTACGTGATGTGCCGTTCACGTGCACGACTCTAATTGGCATTGTTGGCCACACGCAGTGTGCCTCCCAAACACCAGGGGGCGATTTTGTTGCTGTTCAGAATGCCACGCTACTAGCTGTCACGAGTGACGGTGAACTCGGGTGCTTGAAGTGACTTGAGTTTGTGTGAGTCACTCACTGGAGTGAATCGGGTACTCAATGAACCGGTCACAAGACAGACACTCAACTCTCACTCTGGTTTAAAAGCGAAGGAATAAAAATGTGTTTGGTTCGCTACATTAGCCCATACTTGCTATCCACTTGGTGGGCTAATGGCTAGCTACATTAGCCCATCCTTGCTATCCTCTTGGTGGGCTAATGGCTAGCTACATTAGCTCATCCTTGCTATCCACTTGGTGGGCTAATGGCTAGCTACATTAGCCCATCCTTGCTATCCACTTGGTGGGCTAATGGCTAGCTACATTAGCCCATCCTTGCTATCAACGTAGTGGGCTAATGGCTAGCTACATTAACCCATCCTTGCTATCAACGTGGTGGGCTAATGGCTTGATACATTAATGCTAACCACTCTCTCACGCTCGAACAACTCGCTAGCTGTGACCCCCTGAAACCCACTGAACTCTACACGTGGAATGGCCCCGATCGATTGCTGCGCGCTGATTGACCATAGAGGCCTGACGCCACCGGAAGTATAGAAGTCGCCATGTTGTTTCACCCAAAACAAGAAAGCCGACTGCGATTGATGCGTTCTGCATGCATGATTACATTCATGATAAATTTACATTTTCAAATAAACGATTTTAAGTTTTACATCTACGTGTGGGAGATGAACTAAGAGGAGTTTGAGATGCCGAGATGCTGCAAATTCAAACTCTATTAAGTAAGAGTGATCCCCAAATAAATGTCAAATATATGAATGTACATCACAGACACGTATGCTGACCGTGTTGATGGCAGCAACAAAAGCACGAAGCAGAAGAGCAAGGAGAACTGCTGAGTGTGTTTGTGCAGTGCAGTGTGTGACTGTCAGAAGAAATGAATGCCAATAATATGACAAAAGCTTAAATTTCATTTTAAACAACTTGGTAACGTAAGTTGGGTGAATCCAGTCTGATATAATCTGGTGCATCAATGGAGTTATTTTATATCGATAAAGGATGATGTCTGATCTATTTGAAAAAATGTGCGCAGATTGGGCAAGGTTGGAAAATATCAGTTTTGATGGATTACTACGCAGAGCAGACGCTTATACCTGTCCAGGTGATATCATGAACACACACACACGTATACCACAGCAGCACTTAACCATACTGTGCTGTAACTTGCATAGAATGATTTGGGAGACTGTATCATTCATGGGTGTATCGACCCGCTGTTATGTTTGGGTGGGAGTGGGGCTAAGCGATTGGCTATTGATCAGCTGCAGGTGTGCTGAAGAGAAATGTGTTAGCATGGTTAACCCTCTACCCCATACTTAGATAGGTAGCGGTATGCATTATCTGCCACATACTGTAAAAAATATTTGGTGTTTAATACAGGCGTTTCTAAGCGCAGTTTTTTGTCTGTAATTTTAAATAGCAGCAATTCAAGTTAAATAAAAATAGTTTTTAAAAAATAGATACTTTAAGTCTTTGATACTACGTAGATCCTTATCATAGCAAATACCTGGTGAACACTGAAATTGACTTGCTATGCATTGTAATTTCACACCGTAGAGGAAGGAAAAACCTTCAACTGGAGGGACAGTTTGAGATTTGGGTCTAGTAAATTTACTTAATTTAAGTTTCGATGGAATTTTTGTTAATTCGTGTTAATTTTTATACCGAACCATAATAAATGTAGTGAATGAAGGTACATGTATGTGTATGCGCCTGGGCTTTTTTGGGTGAAGCAAGATGGCCGACAATACATAGGCCCGGCTTCGTGGGGTCAGCCGTGACGCCCGTTCCACGTAGTTTAGAGTTCAGTGCCGAAACGCCCCCGGGACGACTAGAAGAGGAAATACTCACCGTCTCATGTGGATGACATCATCAATTAGAGACATTACATGTTCTTTATTTGTACACCTCCACCTTGTAGTGTGTTAGACAAAATGTCCGCCATGTTGTTGTTGTTGTTGCTCCTCCTCTTGCAGCACCACCTCCTCCTCCTCCTCCTCCTCCTCCTCCTCACTCACATTTCTATTTTTCCACACTGTGTGTGTGCGTGCGGCCTCTCCCTCTTCAAACTAATTACGTGGGCTACCTTGTACCCAGCCCCCCGGGGGGCCGCCAACAACTGTCAGAGCAGTATTATTTTTGAAATTTAAACAATCATCTTACGAGCTCGGCTGCTAAGATCCCGGCCTTTCCTCCGCCTCCGACCTTCAGTAATTAATACCCGAGGGTCCATTATTGGCAAAGCCTTTATCCTGGGGGTCCGCCAGCCTCCAACTCGCTAATTACGGCCAAGCAGCTAATCTCCCCCCCCCATGATTGACAGCTACACCTCGTCCACTAATTGCCTGTTGCAGACAACACCTGGTGAAGCGCCGCGCCGGGGGACGCCCCGGCCCGGACTCGAACAACGCCTTTGACTCCTCGGGGAGGCCAAACCTGTATGTGTGTGTGTTTATCGTGTGCGTGTGTGTGTGTGTGTGTGTGTGTGCATGTGTGTGCGTGTGCAACATGATTCCTACTGAGCACACAAAAACACATCTAGCCCTGGACGCTCATCAGTGTCCAAAATGTTCCCATCAGGACACGTCAGCGGCCTTACGTGTTGAAGTTTGTTTCCTGACGCCGTGGCGGCGGCGTGATGGTGCGTGTCGGCGGCGTTTGGGACCGGCTGACCCTTACCCGCCATGTGACGCGCGGCGAGGGAAAAGGAGGCAAAAGGCGGGAAAAGGCCAACGGCGTGAGGCTCGACGTGACGCCGCAGGCGTGAGGACGCCGCCGCGCGGCCGGCCCCTGGCGAGGTGCAAATGTAAGACCGCCCCCTGCGGCTCCTGGCCTCAGCCATCGATTGATGTAAATAACGTGGTGACAGCGTCGCCGTGACGACCAGACTGCACGGCGTGTTTGTCTCTGAGGACGTCCTTGTTAAGACGAGGTCACCCAGGGCACTACGCTACCCACAATCCTCTGCTCTGCAGCACTCGCACAAAGCTAGCCTTCGCCAGGCACATTCCAGCGTGGCAGCGGCCACGTTTGAGTCTCATGACGCCACAGATTCGTCTCGTTATTTGAAAGAACCGAACGACAGACTGTGCATGACATCAGCAACGTTAATTTAGCATGTCGTCATCAAGACCTTTGACCCTCACCTGCCAGCAGAGCGTCCTTCTTTTCCCGCTCTTTGCCTGACAAGCCGGCGTCCTCCCGACACAGAGCGCCACTTAAGGCAGCGAGCAGGGCGGCCATTATCACCTCACTAATCCTACAGTTCATTAGCCTCGCTCTTAATGGTTACGTTGGACACTTCCGGACTCCTGGGAAGCTCACTAATGTACACGCTAACAGTCCAACCTCCCAAAGCATGCTAACATTGTCCTCTCAACTGCATCTTGTTGACTTATTTCATGACAATCAACACGCTTCTCAAATGGAAGGAACTTTTGCCTTCACACTACGCGAAACATGCTACGCTAGAGATGGTACACGACGCTAAACATGCCATACTACGCTAAACACGCTACACTACATTAAACATGTTACACTACGCCAGACATTGTACACAACGCTCAACATGTTATACTCCACTAAACATGCTGCACAATGCTTAACATGGTACACTATGCTAAACACGCAAGCTACACTAACACACTACACGAGGTAAAACACACAACTACTGTAACACGCTACGCTACACTATGCTAAACATGCAAACTACTGTAGCACGCTACACTACGTTAAGCACACAGAGCTATGCTCACACCCTAAGCTATGCTAGCATGCTAAACTACTAACATGTAACACGATGCTAAACTAATGCTAAATGTCTCACATGATGCTAAACTACACTAAGTACACTAACACACAAAACTACAGGCTACACTACAGTAACATGCCAAACTATACTAACACGCTAAAATATACATGAACGTCCTACACTATGCTAACACATTAAGATATGCTAACATTGTACACTCTGCTAAATACGCTAAACTACACTAACGCTTAACTACACTAAAGTTTAGAAACACACGTAGCTACATTAACATGATAAACTATACTAACATGCTAAACAGATGCCAGCCAGCATGGTTGGTAAACCTCACTCCCGGACACCTTAAGAGTCACGCCGAACGTTCTCCAGTTGTATTTGGTCACATGACTGATGATGAAAGCGTGAAATGTTTTCAGTAGAGGTTGGATTGGTCTCCGACAGCGCCCTAAAGTGGCCACGCGTGGAAATAATGGTGGCCAATGACGGCTCCGAGCAGGAAGCGGATGACTTGCAGGGACACGTGGAGACACAACAAGTGTCTCTGGCTCCACTTTGCGCTGACTTATCGGATGTTCCGGAATATTCCCAGTGAGGCCGTGCATGATTTAGGGACGTTAATTGTGGTGCGGAGGCCAGAAACATCTGGAAGACGCATCGCGGCCAGAGTCCACTTCCTGTGAGCTCAGCGCACTCTGGAGACCCCCAAATATTTCAGCCCCCAGCCCCTCCCTTCCTGACTCGGATGACCTCTGATGACCCCTTCGACGCTGCCTTGCCCCCATATATTTTATTACGGTCGTCATGGTAACCTCCCAAAGCACACAACCTCCTTTTAGCTCCGCCCCCAACTTGTAACAAGCTTATTTTGTGTCCATTAGCAGCTAATAGTCACTGCTCAAATTGGGGGGGGGCGGGACTTAATGGCTTCAATTACATCAGGTTACACTTCCTGAAGTGACCCCTTGGGAGGCCCCCCCGCCCTCCCCTCACTTGACACACTGACTCCTCTCTTTTTTTCTCTCAAGTAAAGAAAGGGGCCCCCCGCCCCACCCCCCCACCCTTTCCCCCCGTGGTGCAGTCCATTAGCAGGGTTCAGGTTCTGTCCTGGGGAGGGACAAAGCAGTCAGTATGTTTTTACAGCCTTCCTTTATGAGTCCAAATCAAATTAGGCGGCCGAGCGACGCCAAACAAAACAAACCAGGAATGGGTGGGCAAAGGGGGTGGGGTGGGGTGCGGGGGTGACGTTTGGAGGTGGGGTCAGGACTCGCCGCCTTCATTACGGACTCTAAGTGTCCACAGAGGAGAAGTGGCTGACTTCTCGGTCCAAGGTCTTTATGGGCCCACCAGAACCCCCCCTCCAGACCCCCCCTCAGCCTTCAGCACCCCCCGGAGACACTGGCTCTCACGACTGGCCCCCCGCCACCACTTTCAGAACGCCAATTAGACGCACGCTCCCATAAATAACCGCCATGACACATTTTACTCCTCACTACTTTTACTCGCAATTTTTACAACTCTGCTTTTAGTGGCCGCCATCTTGTTCCATCGCCACCATGGCTGCCGAGGCCGCCACTTTGTTCCAGGCCACGGCCGTATGACAGTGACATGCGTTCATTTCTCCACGATCCAACAACAAGACTTTTCATTTGTTTTTCCTGACAGCAGCAGGTGATCAGCCAATCAGACAAGCTTATTAGCATATGAGAGGAAGAGGATGATGAAGATGAAGATGAGGGGTCCTCAGAGAGCTTGTGAAGTTGTTCGGCACGTTGTTGGAGTCGTAATAAAGTTAGGAAGGCGTGATGGACTGTTGACATTTGTGAGAGTGGGACAGGAAATTGGACTCAGCAGAGCAGCGCGGCTGCGAAAGAACTCGATGGTCCAAAGCCACGATGGCAAGGATGGTTGCTCGGGTCGGTCCTGTTCACGTACATAACCCACCTGGGACTCGTGTGTCAAGTATGTGTGTGTGTGTGTGTGTGTGTGTGTGCGGGGGGTTGGGGAACAATGCGAGTCATGAAATGACTGAACAAGATTATCTGGGAACAGAATCTCATCACCATGACGACGTGATTATACTGTAGCAAACTCATCTTCTTGGAACAAATATTTTCTTATTCTGACTGCTTCAGTGGGCCACACCTTGCCAGGGAGTCAGGAGTCATGTGACACATTTAGAGTCATGGGTCATGTGACACATTCGGATCATGGGTCATGTGACACATTTATGGTCATGAGTCATACATTTTGAGTCATGAGTCATGTGACATATTTAGTCATGTGACACCTTTAAAGTCATGAGTTAAGTGACACATTAGTCATGTGACACATTAAGAGTCATGTGACACATTAAGAGTCATGTGACACATTTAGTGTCATGAGTTGTGACATATTTAGTCATGTGACACCTTTAAAGCCATGAGTTAAGTGACACATTAGTCATGTGACACATAAAGAGTCATGTGACACACTTACAGTCATGAGTCATATATTTAGAGTCATGTGACACATTTGGTCATGAGTTAAGTGACACATTAAGAGTCATGTGACACATTTAAAGTCATGAGTCATGTGACATATTTAGTCATGTGACACCTTTAAAGCCTTGAGTTAAGTGACACATTAAGAGTCATGTGACACATTTAAAGTCATGAGTCACGTGACATATTTAGTCATGTGACACCTTTAAAGCCTTGAGTTAAGTGACACATTAAGAGTCATGTGACGCATTTAGAGTCGTGAGTCATACATTTAAGTCATGTGAGACATTTAGTCATGTGACACACTTACAGTCATGAGTCATATATTTAGAGTCATGTGACACATCAGTCATGTGACACATTAAGAGTCATGTGACACATTTAGAGTCATGAGTTGTGACATATTTAGTCATGTGACACATTTAAAGTCACAAGTTAAGTGACACATTAGTCATGTGACACATGATAGAGTCATGAGTCATACATTTAAGTCATGAGTCATGTGACACACTTACAGTCATGAGTCATATATTTAGAGTCATGTGACACATTAAGAGTCATGTGACACATTTGGTCACGAGTCATGTGACATATTAAGAGTCATGTGACACATTTAGAGTCATGAGTAATACATTTAAGTCATGTGAGACATTTAAAGTCATGTGACACACAGTCATGAGTCATATTTAGAGTCATGTGACACATTAAGAGTCATGTGACACATTTGGTCATGAGTTAAGTGACACATTAAGAGTCATGTGACACATTTAGAGTCATGTGACACATTGAGAGTCATGAGTCCTAAATTCAAGTCATGAGTCATGTGACACATTTAGAGTCCCGTTACATGACCGAACGGCAGCAGATACAAAGCAGAGAGACTTTCGGGTCGAGGTCCGGTCTCTAGAGTTCCCATTCCAACCTGGGATGGCAGATGCTGCTTGAAGGTTGTTTGTTTCAAAGGTTCGGTCCAACTTTGCGAAGGCCGCGCTTGGACGGGAGCATTTTGGAGCAGTTTGGCGTCGGAGCGTCCTGCAGCAAGTGATGCAAATCATGTGCTCTCCTAAATAAAAGATGTTCCCTTCCGGCTGGCGAGGTCCGAAACCATCCTGGATGTTTGGCGGCCGCGAGGCAGAGAAAGTCCTACCTGAGCGGGATGAGTCAAATCCCAGAAAGCGGATCATCCCGAGGAGCTGATGAATATTCTGTGAGTGTCCTGGCAACAAGAAGACTTTTTCTTCTTTCTAATAGACGGAAAGTTGGAAGCGTGATTTATTTATGGCGCCGATCCTCCTCGGACCTCCGGCATGCTGAAGGGGGCGGAGCCTGAAGACCTTGTAAAGGTGAGGATTTCATGTAATCACAATGGAGCCTATTAGCGCTTGACGTGTTTATCCGCCAGCCAAACGCTCGCCATGCGCTAACGTTAGCGGGCCGCAGCCGGGGGCGGCCCCCGGTCCTCTGGGCCCACCTGCAATCCGATACCTGAACCCTCCCCAACAAAATCCCACCGCACGCATCGATTTCATGTCAAGACGTGCTCGTCTTCAGGACGGAGGGGGCCGTGCACAGAGAAGTCTTCATTAAGAGTGGGGATTTAGTGGACGACGCTGATGGACAGCGTCCTCGTGGTAGGCGGAGCTTATGAAGGGGTTGTTAGTGTATTAAGACAACACTGGGCTGCTCTAATTGGCCAATTTGGCAAGCAGGTGGCAATGTAATGACAAACACATTGTGGCGCTCTCACATGGGAATATCTTACTGTATGTAGCGGCTACATAGATACACACATACCAGACCCTGCACGGAGGATCTGGTCTTTCTGGGTCTGCAACGAGCTGTTGGATTCTAACGTGTTCCCTGACTGGACTGGAAGCCAAAGTCCAGCTCCAGATGTGCTGCAACAAGAACTTCTCACTTGCTGACGTGTTTTTCTTCCGATGGAAAACTCTCAGCCGAGGACAGTCCCAGAGGAACCACAAGCAGCAAGACTGGACCGCTGAGGCAGAACCACGGCCAGCACTCAACTTTTTAGGAACCGGCACAACACACACACACACACACATGCACACAAGCACGCACACGCACACACACACACACACACACACACACACACACACTGGGATGTGAGTGTAATGAGATACATGACTTACATTAACCCCGCAGTGACGCTTCACAGGAGGATGAAGAGGAAGACGAGGGTCCTTCCTCCCCCTCGGTCCATGGAGGGAAACACATGAATGTGAATAAAGGTCATCTGACACACGCACACGCACGCACACACGCACATACCTACACACGCACACACATGCACACGCACACACACACATACACAAACTGTTAAAATACAATCTTTAAACAAAATGTCTTCTTGGTCACATGACACAGACAAAGATGAATGAATGCATGGATAGATGAGTGAGTGAATGAATGGATGGATGGATGAAATTCATCCGTTATTTGATGAATTTCATCCATCCATGAATGCATAAATGGATGGATAGATAGATGGATGAATGACTGCCTCGATGAATGAATGAACGCGTAAATGAATTGATGACTGGCTGGACGAATTGTTTTAAGAACGCACACGTGCGTGGATGGATGGATGGCTGGATGAATGAATGAATGAATAAATGGATGGATGGATGACGGACAGATCCAATCTGGACGGATGAATGAATTAATGAATGCCTGCAAGCATGCATCGATGGATGGATGAATTAACAAATGAATGAGCGAATGGACGGAATGAATGAAACAAAATGGATGAAATGAATGAATGAATGGATGGATGGATAGATGCATGGATGAAGGACGGACAGACGTATCCCGTCTGGATGGATGGATACATTAATGAGTGCATGCACGGATGGTTGGATGAATTACTTAATGAACAAATGAATGAATGGATGGAATTCATGAAATAACGGATGACTGAATGAATGCATGGATGGATGCATGGATGAATGACTGCATCGATGAATGAACGAACGCGTAAATGAATTGATGACTGGCCGGACGAATTGATTTAAGAACGCACACGTGCGTGGATGGATGGATGGCTGGATGAATGAATGAAGAAATGGATGGATGGATGACGGACAGATTCAATCTGGACGGATGAATGAATTAATGAATGCCTGCAAGCATGCATCGATGGATGGATGGATGGATGAATTAACAAATGGATGAGCGAATGGATGGAATGAATATAAAAATGGATGAAATGAATGAATGAATGGATGGATGGATAGATGCATGGATGAAGGACGGACAGACGTATCCCGTCTGGATGGATGGATACATTAATGAGTGCATGCACGGATGGTTGGATGAATTACTTAATGAACGAATGAATGAATGGATGGAATTCATGAAATAACGGATGGCTGAATGAATGCATGGATGGATGGATACATGAATGAATGCATAAATGAATGAAAGAATGCATGGCTAATGAATGAATGGATGAAACAACAGATGGATGAATGAATGAATGATATAGTTGCTTCTTTCTGTGACTCCTTTACTTTTTTGGAGCTGCTTTGGTGTTTCGTCAATCAGCCCAACATGAAATTCCTCCAGCAGGTGTGATTTGTTCTTATTGATTGAAGCAAACGCCGCTTCCCCAAAATCATTCCTTCATCGCACCCGTCAGCTCACCTCTCGCGCTTCCTCCTCCATCTCGTTTCCTCTTTCTTTTCATCCCCTTTGCTTCCTTTTCTTTCTTATTTTCTTCCTGTTTCTCCTCCACAACATTGAAGTGTAACATTCCGCAGCTGCAAGTGTATGAAAACTTTGCATCATTCCTGAAAAAAAACAAAAAAACGCAAAATATTTGCAACATTTATTTAGCACAACATCCACTTTTACACCCCTTAAGAAAGTTAAACTTTAGTTCACACGCACACACACACACACGCACACACACACACACACACACACACACACACACCCCTGCACACTTACTGCATGAACAGTGTTCCCTCTGAAAGGTGTCCTGGTGGGCGGGGCCTCTTGGAGCCAATCACAGGAGGGCTTCACACCCGCAGACAATGCGGTCACTTGACTGCAAAAAGACAAATCAAATATCCGTTTCGTCTTTCACGTCCAGTGACTTCTGGAAGGTTCTGGCTCCGTCCAGCCCACATGATGACAACCGCGTAGAGGTAAGCTCAATTAGCATAAGTCATTAAGCAGACACAATGAAAAAGGGAAAAAGGCTTGATTTGCATATTAGGGCGGGGCTACGCTTGGGGTATGTTTGATTTGGATGCGCTTAGACCTCAGCTTGACTTGTTAATTCGCTCTTTTGCTTGATTAAAGATTCCCTTTCATGTTCCAGCTTGAAATCAAGAAAGACGTTAATTACTTTCATTTCATCACACATGTGCACACGCACATGCACACGTGCAGCAAAACGTGCACAACACTGAGCTGTTTCGAACAGTGTTCCTAATATTCTGACTCTATCCTGTCGAAGAAGAAGGTGGAGGAAATGTCAGGACCACTGAGACAAAAATGAACACTGCCATCACGTCGTCACGCTGTGTACCTAATGAAGTGGCCGTGATGATTGAAAGATGTTCCAGAGGAAGAAGAAGAAGAAGAAGAAGCAGCAAATAAAAAAGTCCAATGGATCTTTTTAATGGACTGGAACAACGAGCCTCTGGTGGACTCATTAGCTTGACCACTTTGACTTATTTTACTGTGCACGCTAATTAGTGACGGTGTCTCCGTCAGCCATTAACTTTGACGTCCTTGCGGCGGCAGTCAAACGTGTAAAAAGAACAATAAAAGTGTCCACTTCCTGTCGTCTTTATTCTCTTCCTCCAAGGCGGGCGGGGCCATAAAACACAACGATGCCTCATCGGGGGCTCGTGAGGAAGTGATGTCATGCGGCGGCCTTGTGGGCGGGGCCACCTGGGCCTGGAACACCCCCTTTCGTGGACCCGGTCAATCACGGGTCATGTGACCACACCAGCCAAGACAGGCGCTGTGATGACGTGACACAATGGCGACGTCACGCGGTGACAACTTCACCCTATGACGACGTCACGCAGCGATGACATCACGCTACAATGATATCACGTGATTACGAAATCATGTGATGATGACAACATCAGGTGATGATGACATCACGCTGTAACAATATAACGCGATGACATCACACTTTGACGCCAATCTGGCGACGTCACGCTGTGACAACATCTGGTGATGATGACGTCACGCAATGACGCTATAAATCTGACATCCCGCTACGATGACGTCGCTGACGCTATAACACGATGCGATGACGACATCATGCCATGACGACGTCGCCTCCACGTCACGCTATGATGACATCACACTATGATGACATCACACTATGAGGACATTACACAATGGTGACATCACACGATGACAGCGTGAGCCGATGATGACATCACGCTACGATGCCTCCACGTCACGCTATGATGGCGTCACATTATGACATCATACTATGACAACATGAAGCTATGATGACATCATACTCATGCTAGCCTCAACGTCACACTTTTGATGTCAATCTGACATCACACAATGACGTCACGCTACGACATGCAATGACGACATCATAGGATCACGACGTCACGTGATGATATCATACTATGACCTCACGTTATGATATCATCATGACGATGTCACCCTCTGATGACATTACACTGTGACATCATGCTATGACAACATGAAGCTATGATGACATCACACTCATGCTATGACGACGTCACACTTTGACAACGTCAATCTGACATGACAACGTCACGCTACGACATGCAACGACAACCTATGATCACGACATCACGCTATGATGACGTCGTCTTGATGTCACACTATGACGACGTCATACTATGATGACTTCACGCTGTGACGCCCATGGTGCTGCGATGACATCACGCTATGACGACGTTGCCTCGGCATCACGCTGTGACGATGTCACACTATGACGACATCACGCCACAACGACGTCACACGGTGTCAACATCACACTATGACGACACGCAATGACAGCGTCACGCTATGAAGTCACACTATGCTATGACAACATCACACTATGACATCACGCTATGATGTCAATCTGACATCACGTGATGACGTCACCTCGACTTTACGCTATAACATCATGCTATGATGCTTTGACGTGCCACTATGATGACATCACGCTCATGCTATGACGACTGATCATGAAAACTAAGACATGAATAACATCACATTAAAAGCACAAAATGAATGCCGACCCACCATCCACCAGTTCAAGCCTGGAGTTTTTCCAGAGAGATGATTACATGGCTGTTTGACGTGTGTGGGAAAAGGCAGTGTGCTAGCATGAATTAACTTGAGACAAATGTGCACATTAGCACTCAATAAGTCATCAAAACTTACCTTTATGCATTCCTACGTAGTATGAGCATTTGACACCAAATATGAGGTGAAAGAAAAATGGTAAAAATACAGTAGAAAGTACAGAGAGAAAGTTAGCACGCACACAATGGACATGTGTCAAGTGAGACGGATGTAACAAAGAGAATCTGGCCACTTTTCAAAATAAAACATACAAAAATAAAACAAAAATAATGGAAATGATTTTTTCTTTCTGTGCGGCCCGGTACCGAATGACCCCTGGGGGTTGGGGGTCACTGTGTTACACTATGATGACATCATGCTATAACGACGTCGCACTATGACGACATCACAGTATGAGGACGTCAGCGTTGAGCTGACGATTAAAGCAAGACATGATCAATCGGACCTCGCAGCGGACCGGTCCAAAAGAACATTTGTGCGCGTCTACCAGAGAAGAAGATGCTTCCAGAAGTTTGGAAGCGTAAACAAAACAAAGTGGTCGTCGGGAGAATCCGTCTCTTTAAGTTCTGCTCCTTTACGGCCCGTCTAATCGCTTATTTATTAGCTCCATTCGTTAGCGGCCTGCTCCACTGTGGCCTCATTACCAGCCCGGTTCTGCCCGGGAATTCCAGGATAATTACGAGCTTCATTGTTTTAATAAGAGTCTCACATCCTGGATTCTTCTTCACGGCTCCCAGCGGGACCGCTAGCGGGCCGACGGCGGACAGATGGATCCGAGGTAGCAACTCGGACTTGTTAAAATCATGTCCTGTCCGCTTGTGTGTGACGATGATGATGATGTCATCAGTCCACGTGTAAAATAAAGAACGATGACGCTCATTAAGATGTTCAAAAAGTGGCTTTGATTAGCAAATGTGTGTAGAATCTTCTAGAACCGCAGTAGAACCATGATAACACTTTTACACCAGCACACGTCAGTGGGGTTTAGCATAGCGGCTAGTCTCCATTTGGGCGCCAAGTCACATGGTGGTCACTTCCTGTCAACACATCATGTGACCACATTGTGCATGCACCACTTCCTGTTCAGCAGGCTCCGCCCACTGAGGGGGTGGGAGCAAGTAGAGAATGCATATGCATGAGGAAGAAGCAGCGCTGGGACTCACAGCTGCATTAGAGCGCACGTACATGCACGCCGCCGCCCCCGGGTTACGCCCCGGCCTCTCCCCGAGGATGCCGCTAACGCTGGCCGGCGTTGAAAGACGTCGCCTGGCGTCTTTAATGCAAATGTCCTTCTCCTTGCTCTGACAGGCTAATGGAGCACTCGGGTGCTCCCACAATGCACCTGTGACCCTGAGCGCGCTTGCCCCATGCGGACCCCCCTTCTCAGGAGATGTCTCAGCCTCCTGTGGTCTTCGCCATTTGTTAACCCCGCCCACACCAGCCTGGTATCCTGATCCTACGTGACGCTAACGCTGAGAACCACAGCTGGACCAAACCAGTGGACCAACCAAACCGTGAAACCAGACCAGACCAACGGACCAACCAGCTTCTGTATGACTTTGACTTCCTGTTGCTCGTGTTATCGTGTGTGCGGCCTGTTACTTTTTTAGCTGTAAATCTGCCTCCATTGAAGTGTCTTCTTCCATGAGCACCGACACAGCGACCCACCTCGGTCCAGAAGACCTCGCTGGGCTCTGGGCTGGCGCCAGCGCAAGTTCTGCTGAGATCATTACTGGTGTTGGTTACATCCACACTACACCCCCCTCCCAACATGCTGGATCCATTTGGGCTGCAAGCGGCCGACTAATTTATGAATGCTGGATCTGGCCCGACAGGCCGCCACTGTGATGGCCTCCAGCTGGTGGCGAGCCGCAGGTGGACCTTAATGGACCAGTGAGGACCGCCCGCACCAACAAGAACACTAAAAGTCCAAATGTTTCTTGAGGTCACAACGTGACATCAGCTCGAGATGGCGTGAGCTGAAATCATTATCACCTGAAATGTTGGCGGTATCTCCTCAACCTCAGGACCAGGTCTCAGGACCAATTATCAGCACCAGGTCTAACGACCAGTCTTTACAAGAACCAGGGATGTGCTTCTAGGACGACTGGACAGGTTTGCCTGATGACTTGCAGGTGGGAGGCGGTCCTTGGAGTTGTGGGCTTCCTGAGTGGGCGTGTCCGTGTTTGTGTGTCTGCAGGAGGAAGTGAGCAAAAGGGGGCGTCGACTGTGAGAACATGTGACCAGGTGAGGGAGCAAGTAATAGAGGACATTACCAGTGTGGGCGGTACCAGGCCAGGGTCAAAATGACATCACTGATGACATCGTCGGTGTACCCTCACCTTTTGCCTGCAGGTAGACATAGATATTGATACATACAGTAGATATGTAGAAAGATAGCAATATGTATATAGATATATCAATATAAAGATACTAGGTATATAGTATAGATATCAATACATAGATATACAGTAGATAAATGGAGATACAACTATACTTATATAGATGTATCCAGTAGATACATATTAACATATGTATCTATGTCTAGATATATAATGTAGATAGAGATATTGATAGATGGAGAAATAGTTAAATAGGCAGAGGTGTATCCATATATACACTACCACTAGTTTTAGAACACGCCCATTTTTCCAGTTATTTACTGGACTTCAAGTCGTTTAAGTCCAATGAATAGCTTGAAATTGTACAAAGGTAAGCGGCGAAGTGGCGGAGGTTAAAAAAAAGGTAAGGTTACCCAAAAGTGACCAATAATGTGTGTTTCAGAATTATACCATAAGGCCTGTTTCAAATGGGTCAACAATTCAAAGCTGTTCTGCAGACAAGGAGGTGGATCAAGCCTTGGGAGTTGCTGCAACTAATCCCTGCAGGTGTTCCAAGTTCTGGAGTACTTACTACCTCCTCCGTCTGCATAAAAGCAGTGTTTGGAACACACTGTGGTACTACAGTATACCCTCAAAATGGCAAGAAGAAAAGGAACAGAGACAGTGATTGCCCCCTTCCTGATTTCTTATTTTTTTGCATGTTTGTCACACTTAAATGTTTCATGGAACAAATTTAAAAATTAGTCGACACAACTGAACACAACAAAATGCAGTTTTGAAATGAAACTTTTTATTTTTATGAGCGAAAACAAATCCAAACCTAAACAGCCCTGTGTGGAAAAGTAATTGCCCCCCCGTTAAAACTTAACTGAGATTATTTGAGATCTATCAGTGTGGAAAGGTTATAAAGCCATTTCTAAAGCTTTGGGACTCCAGCGAACCACAGTGAGAGCCATTATCCACAAATGGTGAAAACATGGAACAGTGGTGAACCTTCCCAGGAGTGGCTGGCCAACCAAAATTACATAGAGAGCGCAGCAACGACTCATCCAAGAGATCACAAAAGACCCCACAACAACATCCAAAGAACATGAATCCTCCATAAGAAAGACACTGGGCAAAAACGGCCTTCATGCCTGAGTTCCAAGTCCAAAACCACTGCTGAACAAAAAGAACATTAAGGCTCATCTCAATTTTGCCAGAAAACATCTTGATGATCCCCAAGACCTTTGGGAAAATACTCTGTGGTCTGACGAGGCAAAAGTTGAACCTTTTGGAGGGTGTGTGTCCCATTATATCTGGCGTAAAAGTAACGCATTTCAGAAAAAGAACATCTTAGCAACAGTAAAATAGGGTGGTGGTAGTGTGATGGTCTGGGGCTGTTGTGCTGCTTCAGGACCGGGAAGACTTGCTGTGATAAATGGAACCATGAATTCTGCTGTCTACCAAAAACAACGTTGAAATGAAAATATATACATTTAGTGCATTTTGGTTATTAGCCTAGAATTTGATACTATCGTTTAGCATTTTAAAATAAAAACAAGTGGCTGCATTTGGCTGAGAGTGACAATACATAGACTAACGTGAGGTGTTTTTCAACTGCTACATTGTGTTTATGTGCGTGAAAAAAATGAAAATGTTCTCCTTGACAGGCCCTGTCGGTGTGGCACTAAAGTGTAGTGTTATATTGTTTTACAAAGTCACAGCTTACCATGGCGTACAAATCTAGTTTGCAGAAGTGGAGTGAGTGAGACGGCAGAGCTGCGTGTGCCTGTGTGTGAGGGGGGGGTGTCAGGGCAGAGGGAAGCACAGGGTGCAGCACAGACACACAGGAACTGAGCGACAGCAAAAAAAAGTGAATATATCGGTTACATATTCACCGATATCCATTCAGCGGTCATATGTAGATGCTTTGGTAGGCGAAACAAGGGGGGGAGGAGTCAGGTGATGTCATCTTTATTGAAGAGATTCTGTACAAAAAGCACGTCAGTATCACAGGAGGAAACAAACAAACATGCACACGTATGTACAGCGTGTCGCACACAGGGAGTGGTCAACTTTGTGCTTTGATAAACTTTTTTTTCTCATTTTGTCACACAAAGAAAACATTGAAAAACAAACAAGAAGGTCAAAGTTCACTTCCTGAAACAACTTCTTCCGCTCCTCATGTCGGCCATCTTGTTTTTGTATTTTTTTCCATATATTTATTTATATATTTATATATTTATGAACTTATTTGGAAAAGTTCCATTGCACTGGTTGAAGATAAGAAAGAAGGTTGGACCTGACGTTGACACTGAAGATGTCATACAGTAGGAACATGTGACACGTGATGGCGTCATACAAAAGCCGTCAAAGTTGGATGACGAAAAAGAGAAAATGTCAAAAAGTCACAGCTTCCTGATTGGAATGTGCTTCACAAGCTGTTCAGTGGGGGCGCTGCTAGCTTCACTTTAGCCACTAATAATAATAATAAGACAAAGACCAAGAAGACGTGGACAGCTTTAGCTGAAGAAGAAAAAAAAACACTTTTTAACGTCCTGGACGATGATGTCATGACTTTTTTACAAAAAGTTCTTTTTTACAATATTAAAAGACAGCAAACATCAAATGCAGGTTATAAACACATAGAAAAGAAGCACAAGAAGAAGAAGAAGAAAAGGATTCCAGTCGCACTGGTCCAGTTTTCCTGCTCCTCCAGACGCCATCGTGGCGAAGACGCTGGAAGACTCAACTCGGATTGAAAAAGCTTGGAAATTGTCATTCCGGTTAGGAAGAGAAGGAATGAAAGGTTCGAGATTGTTCCATCCCGAAGGAGGAATTCACATTAAAGATGACTAAAAAAAATGTGTGGTCTTCCATGTTGATGGAATCTTCTGGAAACGGCTGATTGGTGTTCTGATGATGTCATCCACACTGAGGTGACATCATCATCTGTCACACGACCATCAGAGGGATCCGTCAACCCGGTCCGATGGCCCAAGGGGCTGAAGGGGGCGGCGGCTGCTCACATGGGCGGGACGATGAGACCCGCCATGGCTGCAAGGAGACAAACACAAAGAGTCACCGTCAGCCCGACAACCACGCCACCGCCGCCGCCATCGTCGTATTCCCTGGAAGACCCGGAAAGCTCCTCGCACCATGTGACCAAAAGCGTTCCTTTCTAAAGTTATGGATCAACTTTGATCTCGCCGTACGTGGAGGGCGGGCGGAGGGGGAAGGTTGGTGGGGGGGTGGGCGGGTGCTATGCTCACCCTGCAGGTTGCCGCCATTGGAGGAGGTGCAGGCGGGGGGCGGCGAGGTCTGTGGCCGCACGACGGGGGCGAAGGCGCTCTTCTGTTTGACTGCAGAGACCATATGGACAGGAGAGAATGAATAAGGGCCTATGGGAGAGGAGGAAGAAGACGGTGAGGAAGACCACGGTAGGAAGGACCAAGTGAGCGGCGGGAGGATGAGGAGGATGAGGAGGAAGAATGACTCCCTGACGTCCGACAAAGTTGATCCATAACTTCAACAAGGTGTCACCATAGCGACATCACATTGTCTCCATGCAGTTAGCCTAGCCTCGCTAACCAGCCTTGATGCTAAGCTACGCTAACAGAGGATGTCAGAACGTGAAGGATGCGGTGAAGATGTTAGTGTGAGGGAGGGGAGGGAGGGGTCAACGCATGGTGGTGGAGACGTGAGCCCTGCCCTGTGGTTGACAAGGCCGCCAAAAGACAAATGGCCATGCCTCAACCCGCGTACTATCGCACTTCCTTTCTTTTGTACACTTAGTCTTTTGAGCGCATAAGTGCGTTCACACTGAGCAGTACAGGCACAATACAGTGCACTAACTCCAGTGGTTGCAATTCACCATTAAAAGGGACACAGGGCACACAGTGTACTTATCCAAGTGTACTGACGGAAGTATTCCATTTGAGACACAGCCTATCCGCCGAGGCTTGCCAATCAAATTTCCTCGCCCCCTTTGACTCCACCCCTAGCGGCAAGCATCTCATCGGCACTCACTTGCATAAGCCGAGTTGGCGCCTGTGCCGTTGAGGAAGCCGGGCGATCCGGGCACGGCCAGGTTGCCCATGGCGGCCGCGCCGTACCCGTTCATGGAGGACGTGATGGTGGAGTAGTTGGACTGCTGTGGCGTGGAGCTGGGAGCGTAACCACGAGGAGACACGCTGCTGGAGTTGCGGGAATAACCTGCCGAGAGACGCACGTCAGTCAAAAAACAACTGACCCCTCCCCCACGGCCACAAATACATATATGTAGGACAAACAGATGCACTGTGGTATAGATATTAACAGGTAGATGACCTTGGTCAGCCTGTGAGGCTTCTGAGATGTTGACGGCGAGCTGGCTGCTGAAGGAGTTGACGCCCATCATTCCCGAGTGGGCGGAGCCTCCGAGCGACGGCAGTTGGTTGTGAGCGCGCGGGACGCTGTAGAGCGCCTCCGTCAGGTCGGCCGCTCGCTTCAGGATGATCTCCTGGGGGGCAAAAGACGTACATGAGCATGTCCTGCCAGGGAAGGGTCAGAGGTCAAAGAGTCACCTGGTTGTTGTGAGGCATCCCGTAGAGAGCCTCCACCAGGTCAGCCGCACGCTTCAACAGCACTTCCTGCGACACACACACACACAGCAGGCGTCAGTCATGTGACACTTTGACCACACCCACCATTTCTCTCAGCGACTGCTTTTGTCCAATAAAAGCACAGTGGGAGGAGCTTTCAACCAATCATAGACGAGGTTTGCATGTATTTTTACTCTGAAGAAACAAAAAAGGTAGAACACCAGGGTAGACTATAAAAGGTAGAACATACAATGTAGGACATGGGACATAAAAGGTGGAACAAACAAGGTAGAACAAGCCTGCAGTAGAACACATGAAATAGAAAGTAGAATATACAAGGTAGAACATACGAGGTAGAACACACTGTACAAAGAATGAACATAAAAGGTTGAAACATACATAGGCAGAACAACAAGGTAGAATATAAAAGGCGGGACTTACAAGGGGGAAGAAACAAGGTAGAACTGTACAAAGAAGAACATACTGCATAGAACATAAAAAGGTGGAAAACACAAGGTGGAACAAACAAGGTACAACACAAGAGGTAGAACATACAAGGTAGAACATAAAAAGTGGAACATACAAGACACAAGGTAGAACACAAAACATAGAACACACAAGGTAGAACAAAAAAGTAGAACAAACTAGGTAGAATATACAACATAGAACAAACAAGGTGAAACATACGAGGTAGAACATAAAAGGCGAAACAAACTAGGTAGAACACACAAAGTAGAACACACAAGATGGAACATACAAGGTACAACATACAAGGTGGAAAAAATAAGGTAGAACATAAAAGGTAGAACAAACTAGGTAGAATCTATGAGGTGGAACATACACGGTGAAACAAACAAGGTAGAACAAACTGGGTAGAATATGCAAGGTAGAACATAAAACGTGGAACACACATGGTCGAACAAGCAAGTTAGAATATATAAGATACAACATACAAGGTAGAAAATACGAGGTAGAACAGAAATGTCGGAACAAACTACAAGTAGGTAGAACACACAACGTACAACTCGGTAGAATATACGAAGTAGAACATAAAAGGTGGAACATAGAAGGTAGAAAAACCAAGGCAGCAAAAAGTAAAAGAAGGGAGGAGAAACCAGACAGAAGGAAAGGAAGGAAGAATGGAGGAAATAAGGAATCAGGGAAGGAGAGAAGGCAGTGTGTTTGTCCATCATACAAACATCTTCATTTGAGAGATTCCCAGAGGAGAAGAGGCGGGGAGGTGGAGGCCTCTGCTGGCGTTCCCATGGGTATTACACCTGACCACCATCCTTCCTTGCTTCCTTACTTCCATTCTTTGCTCACTTATCCTTTCCTTCTTCTTACTTTCCTTGTCTCCTTCCTTCCCTCTTTATAGCATGCTTTCCTTCCTTTCTTTAACTACTCTCATTTTCTTCCTTTCCTGACCACGGGCACACACACACGACTGGACTTTCGTCAAAGCCGTACGAAGGAAGCGCTAGCGACGCTAGTTCTAATTATCATCAACATCAACATAGAAATAAAAGACTAAGTTAGACGTTTAAAAAGATGGGCCAATCAGGAGTGGCATCACCGAGATGTCAAAAGATGGCTGACCCGTGTCACCCTGGTTACCGCGTTGCTGTGTGGAATGAAAGAAGTTGAGTAAATTTGTGTTAAATCCAGTAAAAAGGAGAAGAGCAGAACGGCCACCTGCTTGTTCCGCCCCCTCCTGTCCATCACCTCACATATTCTTCCTCCTGGCTCTTCTATTTTATTGCCTGCTTTCTGGGGGCTTAATTAGGGGGGCCGCCTCCGTGCTGGAGGAGGTGCGGCCGATCAGGGATGAGCGTGACCCCCGAGGAGGCGCCATCAGACAGCGGCCTTAACAATGATAAATCACCCCCAGCACGGCGGTGGTGGCGGCGAGGAGCTGCTCCTGTGAAATATGGAGGGGGAGGGGGCGGGTCCAGATGAGCGATTATCAGAGCTCTTCTAACGACGAGGGTTAATTTCATTCATCTCATGAATAGAATCTGCTCATTATTGTCAATGAGAGCAGGAAACGTCCTCATTCATGAGGCAGATCACAACTAACGAGTCCGCACGGGACCCCGCCCTCCGGTCAGGACGTGGGTCAAGCGTCAGAACACGCCATCTTGACCTCCAAAGATGTTTCATGTGTGTCATCTCATGAATACTCAAATAGTCAGTGAGCGCTGGATGGACTGTGTTGATTGTTGACTGATGTGTGTCATATTATATCACATCATACATACGGACAATGTCACATGACCTCTGCTGACACGCTGAAATGCTTGGGCCCGACACGGAAAACAGACAGGCGTGAACGACCTGCCCTCTGCCCCACCCCTCGCTTAAACCAGATGAGGGTTAGTGGCTGCATCCCGTGCGAGCACCGTGTAATCGTCCACATGGCGCGCGACAACGAATCAATCTGCCCACAAAGAAAAACGTCCCGTCAGAACGTCGCTCTCCATCGCCGCTGCCAAGCCAGCAGGTGAAAACAAAAGTGAAGTGACAGGCGGAGTTAACCCTCCCGCTGTGCGGTCACGCGCTCCCTTCGCCGCCGACACGCGTGTCACCACCTCACCGGCTGCCAGCCAACAATGAGAAGAAGAGCGATGCGGCGCCTTATTGGCTTTCTTTGACGACATAAATATTCACAAGGAGGAAGAGGTGAAGGCTCGCCATCATGGCGGCCACGCGACCTGCGCTCACTATTAGCATCAATTTACAAACAAACTGCTTTTTCTCTGGTGTCACCTTTTGATAAATGGCTTCAATTTGGCAGCTGCGTTCAGTGTCACAGCCCATCTGCCGCCTCGCCGCCACCACCGCCGCCTCGCACAATCTGCCTCAGCTCGCCTCCACAATAATCTCGTCATAGCGAGCAGGCCTTCATTCCCGTGACGTTCTCTTAAACGACTCCACGTTAGCTGCTTCACAGTGACCTTTCACCTCGCAACGCTAAGCCCAGGAAACAATGCCTGCCTGCCATGTTCCTCTTTTAAGATCTATAGTGGGACGGTTGCCATGGCAATGACAGCCACCTCAACTTTAAAGGCAAACATCACAACAAACATCTTCCTGTCATCTCGTAGAAATATACGAACATTCAACAGATCATAAAAGGTAGAACATACAGCGTAGAGCGTACAGGCTAGAACATACAAGGTAGAATATACAAGATAGCATATAAACAAGGTGGAACACAATTGGTAGAACCTGCAAGGTGTAACATACAAGGTGGAACAAACATGGTGGAGCATCCAAGGTAAAATATAAACAGAAAAACAAGGTTGAACATGCAAGGGAGAACTTACATGGTAGAAAGCACAAGGTGGAACAAACAAGGTAGAAAACACAAAGTGGAACATGCAGGGAAGAACATCCAATGTGGAACATACAAGGTAGAACAAACAAGGAAGAATATAAAGGGTAGAACAAGCAAGGTGAAACATGCAAAGCTGGACACGCATGTTGGAGCGTACAAGGTAGAATGTACAAGATGGAACAAACAAGGTAGAGCAAACAAGGTGGAATATTCAGGTAAGAACATCCAATGTGGAACATACAAGTAGAACGTACAAGGTGGAATGTACAAGGTAGAACATGCAAGGGGGAACATAAATGATGGAACATACAGGGAAGAACATCCAATATGGAACATAGAAGGTAGAACAAACAATGTAGAACAAGGTGGAACAAATGAGGTAGAGTATCCAAGGTATAACATACAAGGTAGAACATAAACAGTTGAAAAAACAAGGTAGAACATGCAAGGTGGAACACACAAGATGGAACAAACAGGGAAGGACATCCAATGTAGATTGTACAAGGTAAAATAAACAAGGTGGAACATACAGGGAAGGAAATCCAATGTGGAACAAAAAAGGTAGAACAAAGATGGTAGCGTATCCAATGTAGAACAAATAGTCGAAACAAGGTAAAACATGCAGGAACAAACAAGGTAGAACTTGCATGGTGAAATGTACAAGGTGGAACATACAAGGTGGAACAAACAAGGTAGAACATACACGGTAGAACGTACAATGTGGAACACACAACGCAAACAATGTACAACATACAGGGAAGAAGATCCAATGTGGAACATTCAAGTAGAACATAAACAGTAGAAAAAACAAGATAGAAAATGCAAGGTGAAAAAAACATGGTAGAACTTACAAGGTAGAATGTAAACAGTAGAAAAACAAGGTAGAACATGCAAGGGGGAACAAACATGGTAGAACTTACAAGGTGGAGCAAACAAGGGGAACATACATGGAAGGACATCCGATGTGGAACATGCAAGGTAGAATCAACAAGGTACAGCATACAAGGTAGAAAAAACAAGGTAGAACATGCAAGGTGGAACAAACAAGGTAGAGCTTACAAGGGAGAATGAAGGTGGAACACACAAGATGGAACATACAAGGTGGGACATACAGGGAAGAACATTCAATGTGGAACAAACAAGGTAGCGCATACAGGGAAGAACATACAATGCAAACAAGAAAACAAAACAGAACCTAGAACCATGTCACCTGGTGCATCTGACCTTTGAACTGACAACAAAGCATTCCCACTGACCTTAGGTAACCTCTCGGGGTCGCCAGGGTGGCGAGGGATGACCTTTTGTAACCTCTGGAAGCCATAGTCGATGGTGGGCTCGTTCAAAGCTGCAAGGCGGACAGACAGACAGAAGCATGTTTACGTTTATTATTGTTTTTATTATTATTTTTCTACAAGTAACACCGAGAAGAGTCAGCTGACGTTCATGGAGTGACCTCATGTACACACTAATTCCAATTTACTTCCTGCCTTCCTCCTCCTGGCGGCAGAAAGATCCGGAAAGGAGACACTTCTCCATAATCAAGTCCATTAATCATAAAATGCTGTCAAATGTGACTTTGGGGACAATTTGTCAGCGCGTCTTTGTCAGCGCGAGCGCTTGTACTGGCTAACGATGATTGACAGGCCGCACGCTGGCCGGTAGAACGGCTCGTTTGTGCTCATTTGCATATGCGCGGTCTTCATGAATAAGAATGGGGTGGCTGAGCGGCGGCGAGCGTCTCCTTCAAAGCGCTCCAAATAGATGTTATTACCATTAGAACAATATTTGTTTTCTTTCCCGGGAATGGCAGCAGCGAGCTGCTAAATCTAATTTGTCCGAGGTGGTTTCAAGCGGCGGCGGAGAGAAGAGGCTTTCAGCGGGAGGCGGGATGAGAGCTGAAGGGTGACAAAGCGCCAAGGGACGTGCTGCTGGCTGCTGCGGCGGCCATGCTGGATGGAAGACGGATTCTTTGTGGAATCCCAAAGAGACCTTTTGTGGCTGCAAGGCTGAAAGGAAAAACCCAGACTCCCAGATTATTTCCCCGTGCTCCAAAATCCCAACTCCTGAAGCAAAAAGACTTCCTGGTTGAACTTTGACATCAGCACCTAATTGGTTCTTATGTAAATCATTTATTCTTGCTGTTGTGGGTCTTCTTCCATGCTTCCATACGAAGAAGCAGAAGATGAGCTCGTCAGTGTCGTCATTCCAAACATTTTCCTCATAAAAGCGTTGTTCGTGTCATCATTGAGAGACCATTGTGGCCACGGATACATCAACTAGGTTACGTGTTTCCCGCTGCGGCGACCACAATTCCACGCTTCACAAGAACACGTTGGCGGCATTGATGGCGCCGTGGAAGGCGCAGTCACGTCCACCGCCATATTTCACTTATCATGCGACACAGATTCCATCTTCATACGCAGTATGCTGCTCCCTCCACACGGGTGCCGATTGTGAGGCAATTTCCCATCTTCCTCGGCTGCGTGATTGGCGCGGGTCAGTGGGGCGCCCAGCCCGCCACCACTGATGGTGCCACTCGTCTTTTAGACGGCTGACAGACGCTGAAGTGGGTGCGCTGATTTGTTTCCCGCCGGTCAAGTGGCGTCAGCGGCCATGCTTCCTTTCATTGATCCGCTCCGACATTCCATTCATCAGCTGGTCGTGGCAGGAAGCAGACATTCTCCCTGCTCGAGTGGTTCTCTGTGATTGGACGACGTCGCTACAGTGCAGCCATTTCCTGTCTTGCAGCTGCATCACATTCCTAACAAGAGCGGCGACACCCTGAGGGTGTCTCGGATGTCTCGGATCGGCTCCCGAACAGCTGACTGGATCAAACATCGTCCCAGCTGACGCCGCCGCTCCCGTTTCTGGTGCGGCTCGCTCCGTAACCCAGATGAGGATCTTGCCGCCTGTCGTCCCACAGCTGGCAGGACTTGCCCTCCTGCTTCCTCCCGCAGGAGACGGGGCTGTCGCAACGCGCTCTGTGATTAGAGCTGACACACGCATGCTAATTAGCGTCTAATTAGCTCTCGGTGACGACGGCCTCAAAGAACTAGGCCCCCACCTGAGATGTTACTTTGTGGAGTCGCGGCCCAAAATGCCCCCGCAGAAACAGCTAATTACCTAACATTAGTTCCTCAACTTCCCCGAGTGCGCTCCGATGTGAGGAATGTGATTGGTCCCCGCTGAGGATGCAGAAAGTCCCACCGGGCCGTCAATCAAGAGCAGACTTCAAAGGCAGCGGTGAGAGGAAGACGCACGTCGCCACCACTGCTCAGTAGACGAGCGGCGGCCGTTTAGGGTCAGGGGGTGACAATCAGTTCTGACTGCCCCCCCAACACACACACCAGCTGTCAATCACAGGTCCTGAAATCTCGTTTGAATGTTGTTTGTTGTTTTTGCTCTCAAAGAAGAAGTGGAGGACAAGTGTTGGGTCAACAAGATGAACATGTGGCCCGTGTGTGTATGTGTGAGGGCAGGGCGGGTCTTGGCGTGGTCTCATGAGGGATGATTGATTGTTATTTATTTACTGACCAATCATCTGTTGGTGCAATCAACATCTTCATCATTCTCTTGGTGTCTCTCGCCCTGGGCCGCTTCCTTGGAGTCGAGCCACGGGATCAATTCCTGAAGCTCTTAAGCTCTGCCAAGGAGGAGCAGGGGGGAACGTGCAGGATGACGGCGCTTGTCACCTTCGATGGCCGCCATGATAAAGTTCAAGTTCTTATAGCTGCTATATTCAGGCTTTCTTTTTCCAAACTTGGATGTGGCAAAATAAAATGGCTGTTGAGACGGTGCCAAGATGGTGGACGGGTTCGTATCTGCACGTGCAATCAGACATTAGCATCGCTAAAGGGGGTGGCGGCCATTGTGTGCGTCCCTCTTGTGTGTGGAAGAGAAGACGCTGACATTTACTTATCACGCTAAACAGCTGACATGTGACCTTTCTGCTACTTTGAATGACATCTGGATATTCTGATGGAACCGTCCAGAAAAGCATACGCTCCGATTTTGGAGATAGGGACATGTGGACGCTGCACAATGAGGTCACTGTGTGTTTTATTGTTTCCCTCCTGTGAGTGACGTTTCTAGACGCGCCACTGACCTACCAGGCAGTTCTCACCTGTGTAGACAAAGCGACCCGGCGCTCCCTTGCAGAACTGTTTGGACTTGTAGGACAGCGTGACCTCCACCACGCCGGGAATATGGCGAGGAGGCGTCTGGACCCGGATGGCGTGAGGCGTGATGAGCTGTGGAGGAGAACACATGCTTAGAACATGCAGACCAGAAGCAATGTCACATGCAGCTGTTGGGTCATATCAGAACTTTTAAAGTCTCCCCCAATCTGGGTCATCTCACACACGCGTGTGGGTGTGTGCGTGTGTGTGTGTGGCGCGAAGCCGGGCCAGATGACGTGATCAAGCGAGGAGGCCCGTCAGCGCCGCGTTGCACGGTGAGGTGCCAACGTCTGGTTCCCCGCCAGGTGTTCTGTTCTTGTGGACCCGCTTCAATATTTGATGGTGCTGCTCTACGTGCTCTACATCTACGTGTGTAGGTGTGTCTCTCCTGTACTGTATGTCTCCTGTCTCATCACCATCATAATCCACTCACCTCGCTCCAGACCAGCATGGTTCCAAACACCACCTGCAGGCCGTCAAAGAAGTTGTCTCCGATGAGGATGACGGTGGCGCCTCCGGTGGTCCAGCCTTCGCTCGGGCTGATGGCTTTGATGCACGGCGTGGCTGCTTTGGAGCACAAGACACACATGTGGCACTGTTACACACATACAACAGTGACAACACAGTGCCGGTACCAACAGAACTTGACTGGGTTTATGGGCAAACACGCTAACGCTGACATATGATGGTGACGTAGCGTACATGTAATGTTCACGTTGTCACACACGTTTGAGTTTCAAGGCGGCTGACGTCCACTGCGATTGCCTTATTCATTTCCCGTCTTTTTTGCTAACAATAAACAAGGCAGTGGTGTGGGGGGGGGGTGTTTATATGGACCCTTCATGAATTAACCTGAGAACACAAAGAGGATCAGGCGGCAGGAAGTTGTATGGAGGACGGGTCAGGAGGGGGCCGTGACAAAGATGTGAGCAGATGTTGGCGCTTTTTATCGCCTCTGAAAACATCCCAGCGAGGACGAGATGAAAGGACATGGCGGCGCTGCCACAAGGCCGCCTGGCACCTTCGGACTGCTGATGCGCTCTCAAAGCGGTCTCAAGGTGTTGCTACGGATGACAGAGAAGAATCACATGCTGATGTGACAGCGACAGATTGGTGTCAGGTAACGTTTGTTTTGTCCCGTTGGAAGTGCCAGACAGGTGGGGTCTGCCACAAGTGGAAAAAACCCCCCACTCTCCTCTCGTTTGATCTGGTGCGGCAAGTAGATTCATTCAAATGGCACTTAAAAGGCCCGGGAGAGGACGTCTCTTTGATGTCTGACTCTGTGAGGGCTTCTTTTACTCTATGCCATGTCCCAGATGGGCGGGGTTAGTCTACAGGGGGGCTAAATGATGAGATGGAGTAGGACAAAGGAAAGTTAACTCGTCTTGTATGCTTTTTGACATGCTGTGTCTCAAATGGAATACTTCCGTCAGTACACTTGAATAAGTGCCAAAAATATGTCTCGGTTTCCGTACACTAGCTCAGTTATTTTATGGCCAAACGTTGCCCAAACAAACCATCCACACGTTGGTGACTCCAGAATGGATAATGATTCTTTTACAGTTGGATACTATAGACAGATTCTGGTCAGGGAATGCACAAAGAACGATGAACAACTCTGTTTCTGTTTCCTTTCTTCGTCATTGTGCGCTGTGCACTCTGCGCTGATGAGGCGCAGTGTGTTCTTCACTGCATGTTGCGATACTTACTTAGCCAGTGTGAACGCACTTATGCGCTCACAAGACTAAGTGTAAGTACGCAAGTGCGCCAAAACAGACACAGCACCACGGTGAAGATGGAAGCCGAGGTCAAGGCATCTTACCTTCGGAGGGGTCCAGGCGTCGTGCGCGGCGCCCATGTTTGGAGTTGTTGTGGACAAACATGTTGTCGGAGACGGCCAACACGTGACCATCCACGTTGACGGTGGTGGACACCACAACCTGCACACACAAACAGATCGTCGTTATCGAAGACAGACAGAAAGAAAAACAAGCGGACAGAGCCGTACTCACCTGAAAGCGCCTCATGTCCCGTGGGTTTCCCGCATTTTTCAAACAGTTCTGATTGCACTTGAGGAAGAACTTGAGGAAGAACCTGCAGGAAAAGATGGATAGATGATGTTCTGGTCATACAATGACATATACATATATGCCACATACACATATATATGTTATTACACATTTGTTACATGTAAATCATTACGTGCAGCAGTGCAGCAGAGAGTATTGATCAGCAATAAATACAAATAGCAATGGGGGGAGGCGGGGACAGGCGTGGCTGTCATCCTCCTCACCATCAAGAATGAATTGGCGCCTTAATGCGTTTCTCGCTGCCTCCGTCACATCCATCTCTGGGACCGTAAGTGCAACCCCCCCACGACCTCCCTCGCTCTAACGGAGTGCTTCCTGTTTAATTGGCACATTATCACAATAATAATCCAGGCAGTTAAGAAGCGGCAAGGTCGCAGACAGACATGTCACATTAACCACGGAATAACCTCCCACGCCATCTTCCTCTCCTCCTCCTCCTGGATAAAGATAGAAGTTGAGTGTGGTCGCCATGGCAGCTAACATGTTGACATGGGGACCAGGATGCTTTTACATTGTATCAGCACAACCTGACTGCTGTGGGCAGGGGGTGGGGGGCATGATGTCACCTCGACCACACCCAGGGCATTATGGGAAACTATTAGGTTGGCTTTGGATTACAACACACACACACACATGCGTGTCATGATGTTAGAGTAGAAGCAGCAGAGCAAAATCAATAAGAAAGAATATAAATATATTTTTTTACAGTACAAGGTGCCATGATAACAATATCTCAGTGTGACGCTCGCTGGGAGAAAAGCGTCACACTGAGTTTAGCGGCAAGCATGTCTGAGCCAGCATGGCGCCACCGCGCTCAGCTCGACAAAAGTGAGTCGAGGGGCGCAAGCCAGCCCCAAACGATCGGTCCCACTTAAGTTGCTAACGAACGAGGCGCACGCTGGAGAAAGGAAAGCCTGCAAGAAAACACACACACACATGCACACGCACTCATGCTCATTAGGAGGTCGAGTCAAGTCTAATATTGACGCCGCCATGTTGGCCTCTTCAAATAATTACGCAGGAATTCAGATGGCGCGGCTCTGCTGCTAATTAGGATGAAACAAGAGCAGCTTCACGCACATTAGCATTACATGATGATGCAGTGTGTGTGTGTGTGTGTGTGTGTGTGTGTGTGTGTGTGTGTGTGTGTGTGTGCGCATGAGGGCCTCGTTGGCTCCGCTACACGTCATCAATAATTCAGCAGGAAAGATGGCAATTACAGGAGCGTGTACAATCAAAGTAAATATTTGATGAGGCACTAAAACAGTCTGTGGAACAGATCTGACCCCTCCCCCCCACATCACCCCTCCTCACACACCCATACACACACAGTGACAACACACAAGGTCACAGCTCCCGAATTCCCAACACTTGACACACACAAGCAGTTTATTCTGCTAAAAGTGCAGCAATTCATTTGCTGCCTCTGAAATATTGAGTGGCGCCGCTCTGCAGGCCGCCACCGCAAATAACACAATGAGTGCACGTGTGTGTTTGTGCGTGTGTGTGTTGGAGGAGTGTCAGCCGTGCTAGCTGCACCTCTTTTCCAGCATGTTTGAGGGCCAGAGTCCAAACAAAACAAAACTGTGTGTTTGGACAGAAAGTGGAGGCGGGCGGCCCGTAAAAACCACAGAAGAAGAAATGATCTGATTAGCCCCAGTGGCACATGGGGAGGGGGATTTCAAATGGTGCTGACCAAGTGTGTGTGCATGTGTGTATGTGTGTGACATTAAAATGAGGTGCAAGTCAAAGTTGGACTCAAAATTCGGGGAAAAACGTTTCATGAAAAAAAACACAATATGCAGCCAATCACGCACACACACACACACACACACACGCACACACGGGCACTTCTGGTGTTGTCATTATTGCATTATTGCATCCCAGCCAGTAGTTCCAGTTGATCCAGCAAGAACATTTGCTGCTCCTCCTAGAACACCTGCAGTCCCAGGGGACACCGGGCGATATACTGTAGTGTATTCTGTTATGTTGTATGTTAAGTTGGTGTAGACTTTGCATTTATACTATATATCTATACACAGACATATGTATACATTAGCTCTACTTAGCTTTTGTGTATCTGAATGGATGGAAATGTTTGAGTCTTTCAGCTTTTTCCAGTGAGGTTTTGCCACAGTGAGTCCATTGCTGGTTTGATTTGGCTGAGTTTGGTTTTTTTACGCCGGATGCCCTTGCATCCTCCCATTGCATCCTCCCATTTGTCTGGGCTTGGGACCAGCACTGAACATCCACAATGGTTGAGTGTTGGGAACTGAACCTGTTCCATCTACATGAAAGGCAAGCAGCATGCATCGTTACACTCCAAGGGCAAATACAATTCTCTAATCTAAAATGTAAAAATGCATATTAAATAATATGTACACTACAGTACAAGGTTTTTTTCTGTTTATAATTGTTTTGCATTGTTTTCTCCACGTCTATAATTACACCTTATAAAATGTATGTTTCCCTAATCGTTTTGGGTGTCTGGAATAGATTAATTGGATTTACATTATTTCCTATGTGAAAAATTGCCTTGGTTTTCGTACGTTTTGGTTGTTGTTGGACCTTGTCTTTGTCTGTTAATGTTTTTCCCGGGAAAGGTCAAGTGTTCTTGACAAGTGACAAGTACTTTAGCAGCGGAAGAGGGCTTTCGAGCTCTGGCTCATCCTTGGCACTATTGTTGGCCCTAACTCCCACTAGTTAAAGGCTGGGCTGCACTGTATTTGTTTACCGAGCAGATGCGTGAGGAGAGAAGCAATTTCTGTTGCTCATTTTTAATGTGTTCCGTGTGGAAAGTATATACAGATATATACATATATACAGGTATAAAGCAATGGTTCCCAAACTTTTCACATCTGACTGGAAGTCATGTACAGCCTACTCCTGCACACTATGAAACATATTTGATATATTATTAAATATATTATACTGCATATTATGACACTATATTAAAAAATCACGTGTCTTTCAACTGCACACACAGGCTACTAATTTAAAACGGAGAGGGTTTTAGAGGGGTAAGATATCTCCTGGCAGGTTTGTCTTCTGTTTGGTGAATTTATTTGTATTTGTATGTGTATTGAGTATTTAAGTGGTGACAAGCTGTGGTAAGATGTGGTGAACTGTGATCTCTATGCTCTATTGCTATGCTTTGGTCTGCAACAACATGGAAATAATCAGTACAATGCAACTAATGTTATACGTAAACATAATAATTATAAATAATTATGAAAACAAAGACACATAACGTACAGAAATCAATAAGGAAATGAATTCAATACGAGGCTTATTACTGAGCCAAATGGAGATATGTGCACATATAGCATGAGATTATAGTACACCAAGAGAAAATGCACAGCAGCACAGAGCTAACATTATTAAACCTCACCTCTGTGCACATTTGTGAACAAGGACGGGGTGAAAGGGAGAATAGAAAATAACGTCTGTCTGCGCAGCGTTGGAGAAACTCATACACATATGTCTCAATCTGCGTCACACACGGTGTGTTCAAGGACCGCCGAACAAAGTGGCCGCAATGCCCGAAGAAGACACATTATTCATGAAGGCATAAATTCACTTATTTGTGGGCTTTCTAACATAGTCAGTGCATCCAGTCAGCAAACGTCTATGATTAGTCACATGTAAGAAGACCAGCTCTCATATAGCTCACAATATAAATGAGCTTGAAAACTCTTCAAGATTAAACACTTTAGATGCACAACGTCATTGTCAAACTAACTTATTTGTTCATCTAACGCACACAGAACAATGAACAACGTAAATCTTCGTGTTCGCTGCCAGTGTAGTCAAGCTGTTTTTAATTTTTATTCACATACCTCCTATAGCAATCTGCGTAACCCTAGGGGTATGCTTACTCCATTTTGGGAACCTAGGGTATAGAGGATGCAGGAGTAGACAAATGTGGAGTGAGGTGTGTGTATCAAGGCTGTGTTTGTGGAATGTAGAGCATCATTTCATTTCATGACAACTTCCAGGTGAAAAATTCTCTTTCCCTCACGCATCCTTCAACTTCTCGCCTCACGAAATCCTCCTCAAATCCTCGGGATCAACTCGGCATCGCCTCCAGGTCCAGATAAAAACTTCTGACTCGTGAGCTTCGCCTGCACAAAAGCTGCAGCCGCACACGTCATCGAGGTGAAAGGTGAAGGTGTGGTGCTCAGGTGTCTTCATTGGACATGGTGGACCATGACTGACGTATTCCAGGAAGTCATGAGACCACTTCAAGTTCATTAAAGTCAAACGTCTCACTCTCGCATTTGAATAAACGCCTTAGGCTCGCCTTCAAACCTTTTCACTTCAATATCGCCTCACGCCAACATCACACACACAATTAGAGTGGAGGCGGGGCTAAGTCAGCATCAGCTGACACATGAAGACATTTAAAGTCTTCATCACCATCTAAATCATCTTTCTCAATCATCATCATCATCAAGTATGAATTGGTGATGATCAATTTCAAAATCATCCATTGCTCTTCGATCCACTTCCTTCCCTGCAGGCGGTCCGCGTGGACGTCAACTAACATTTCATCATTAACTATACTTACACACACGCACACACACACTGATACAGTTTATTGGTTACTGATAAAAAGAAGGAATAATGATGCAAACATTACATAGTGAATGTAATTTACTCTCCTTTGAAGTCGCATCAACACACACACACACACACACACTTGGCACAAGCGCTGAGAGCAATTTTTTTTTTTTAACTTTAATTTTGCAGGCTGTGTTTTCCTGCTGAATCTCCTCAGCAGATTTGAGGTTTTTACAGCTCACTGCTTCGGTCCATCTGTTTGGCGCCAACATGGCGGTGAGATGGCGGCACGGGGACCAGCGGTCAGCGTCAAGGTGACGCCAGTCGAACCATCTGGCCCGACCTTGGACTAGGCTCAAACAAGAAAAAGACCTGACCGTCAGAGACTGCCTTTGATTAAAAATGTAAAAAAAAAAAACCACTCAGTGTGTTGCCCACAATGCACCGGTACAAGTATGCACGTGTGCATGTTTCTCTCTTGGCTTTGTTGAAATGCATCATGGGAGTCTGGTTTCACTTTCTATGCTTTTCCTGACATGGGCCATCTTTTCCTTCTCACAAGCTGTGCTCCAACTCACAGACACTACAGCAACGCCATTATCACCGCTGCAATCTTCGGCATCGTTACCATCACCACCACTGCCACCATCACAGCCATAACCACCATCTCCACCACCAATATCATCGCCACCACCACTGCCACCGTCACCACCACCATCATCACCGTCACAACCATAACCACCATCGCCACCACCATCATCACCGTCTTTACCACCACCATTATTACCGTCGCCACCATCGCCAGCGATTTGTGTTATGTGACAAAGTACTTCCTGATAAATTACGCCAAAGGAGTTCCTACAACGTCATTGGTGACCTGGTCCCCATGTGGTGCCCGTGCGGCAGCTGCTGGTCACGTGATGGATTGTCTTTTCTCCTACGGCGCAGTGCCGCCTCTAAACACCTCATCACCGTGTTTAATCAAATTAGCAAGCAGCCAAAAAGTGACATTTTTCATTAATTCTACCGGATGATTGTAATTGCACATTCTAATGTATTCTCTCCAAACAGAAGGTGCGCGCTAATATTTCAGCAAATTTGCATATTAAATGGCGTCCGTGCTGCATTACGTATGCAAATGTATGCGCATTGTCTTTATTTTTAACTTGCCGCCATATGCGGCGCCGCCTGCTTGAGCAGGTGACAACATTGTCTCACTTTGCTGAACAAACGCCACCACGACCCCAGTCAAGTGCCGCCTGCTCGCTTCTGATTGGCCGCTGGAAGTGAGTGAGGCGTCGCCGCCGCCGCACTTCCTCTTGCAGTTTTTTTTGTGGTTGTTGCTGTCGTGGCGCTTTTGGCCGCCAACCCGCCGCAGGTGACACTGCGGCATCAGCACAAAGACGGCGCAAGTGTTACGCAGTGTGAACGTCGCCTGCCTGTCGCCAACACCGTGGCCAGGCAGGATGCCAACAACGCTCTGCAACTTTGCGCTGCGCACACTAATAATTGAACTTCTGACGCATGAAAATAAAATGAAATTTTTTTAGTTTGCCAAAAGGGACTTTTATTCAGTTTAGTTTAAAGATCAATCTATTTATCTCCACCCACTTTCACACAAGGGGAGGAGACTCTGTGGGCGGAGCTACTATGCCCTATGATTTTTGTTGCCATGGTAACAAACATCCCTGAATTTGTTGTCAGTGGCAGCAGCACAAAACTTGGCTAACATGGTAGATGGAGTAGAAAAAGGATTAACGCCCCCTCCCACGGACAGCACCGTAACCGTGGCAACCATGTTCAATGTCACTGCACGACTTCACGCGTCCTTCCACTTGGACACCAGACTAGAAGCCAGTCCAAGTGCAGCGTGAAAAGACGCGTGTGACCGCTGAGCGCCCCTCGTTGGCCGAGTGCCATTTGGCAACACGCGGGCGGCATGGGATGGGGACAGGACGGCGCCCCCAGACAAGAACCAGGCCGGCCAAAGGAGAGACACCGAAGGACAACAAAGTGACGTTTGAGGTTTCCATGGCGGCAATTGGAGCATGTGACAGGAAGTGCGTGAACGTCGCCAAAGAGGTTAAAGAAGGTCAAAGTTCAGGGACTGCGGGGAAGGGGGGTTGTGGGATCGGAACATCGGAACATCAGAACATCTTGAACATCTGCGCTCAGCTGCAAAGAAGCTTTCCCAGGAGAAACTCCCATCATGCACTTCCTGCTCTGCTCCCCCTCCCTTTAATGAAGAACACATGTTGCACTTCCTGTCAGCGCCGCCGCACGCCAACACACCACACCAACACATCACATCAACGAATCACCTTCCTTTCACCTGTGTGGGACAGTGACGCCACGCAGTTGCAAGGTCAAAGGTCAGGTAAAGATCATACAGCGTGTGCGTGCCAGTGTGTGTGTGCGCGTGTGCGTGTGTGTGTATGTGTGAGACACATGCTGGAAATGGTGTGTTTGGAGACAGGAAGCAGAATCGCTCATCAATGTCAAAGCCAAATCTGGTTGACTCCACCTCCAAATGGGGGGCTGTCATTCTTCACTGCTGACCTGCGATTACCTGACAGGAAGTGCACGTGCTTCTACTTCCTCCGCACGCACGTGAACACACACTTCTTTTCCTTGAACGGACCAAGTGGCTATCAGTCACTGTGTGTGTGCGTGTGTGTGCGTGTGTGTGTGTGTGTGTGTGTGTGACAGCTGCACAGTGAGAGTGCATTAATTAATGACTGACAGCTAAATAACACTTAAGCCTGACAGCACAGGTGGGGGTTGGGGAGGGGGCGCAAGGTGGGCATTGGTCGATGGATCAATGCTTGTATTCACACACATACACACACACACACACACACACGCACACACACACCTGCACTCCCAACTAGGTGGCCCAGAGCCCCCGGCTGGGCTGGATTTGAGCGGACATTGGCCGTCCAGGGGGACGAGGAAGAGGAGGAGGAAGAGAGCTCGTCTTCTTCTTGCAAGCTTTTTTTCCCAGCATCCTCTAGTGGGGGCTAGATTAGCTCGTTAAAGGGTGGCGGTGCGGCGCACTCTTTGATTGGAGCGTTTGACAGGTGGGATTAGAGCGTGTGATTAGAAGACTGTGCACGTCCACAGTGCTAAGCCTCCATGTACAAGGCAGGAGAGCATGCTGCGAGGAAGCCCCCCCCACACCGTAAGAGTCCCTCCTTGTTAAGCACTAATGAACTAACCATCGATGTGCATTAGCATGTTAGCTTAAAACATCAACCCACTGCAGTTTGATTTGCTTCTGGTTCTGGACAGGACACGGGAGGACACAGGCTGTGCTCGTGCATGCTAACGAGTGGTCACCTTAAAGCGAGCGTCACCTGTGTCGCAGTCAAGTCCCACTTTGAAGGTCAGAGTGACTTCTTCCAGTTCGGGGTTGGGGGGGGATGGGGGGGCACCCCCACACCCCCACCGGACGCACAAAAGACGGGCAAGGGGGGTGGTGGGGGAACTTTTGGCAGAGCGGCATCTTCGCACGGCTGGCGGCGGCGTGAAGCGGACTCTGGGGCGTCCTTAGCGTGCGGCCATTAGGCGGTAAAAGAACACCTGCTAACGCCGGGCCGCCTGCTGGTGATGAAGACGAGGAAGAGCAGGGCAGTCCGCAGATGGGCAGGGACGAGCCTCACAGGAGGCTCACATGGTGATGAAGGAATCTTAATTAACTGTCATGGGCGTGGCCTGTCACGAGAGGGCGTGGCCTGCCTGCATCGCATGTAAAGACGTAGTATGCGTGTTAAGGACAAATCCAGAACTCTGGTAAGGATGTCACACTTCCAGCTTTGCTGCTGCGGCGTGATTCCAAGTGTTGTGGAATGTCGGAGGGAAGTGTTCTGGAATGAACAAGAGTCTCTTTTCTGCTCTGTCAGCAGGCGTTATTCTGAGAAGGTATTTTGTTCGTTAGCTAAACTTCTCCTGACCGACTTAAGTTAGCAAGTAGCGCTCATTTGCATAAGTAATTAACTAATGCGTGCTTCCACATCTCTACCATCTGGATGGCTGAGCTCCGCCTCATTCCTCAAAATGACAGGCTGGTCACTATTGCTAGTCCGCCCAGCAACAAGGCAAACCCAAACACCCCGCTCCTTCAAATTAATTTGTCAACCTTCTCCTGGAATAGGACGTTCACCTTGAAAAGTCCATTTAACTGAGCCAAAGATTCCCAGAAAATAGAATTTTTACTTGTAGGAATAAGACGCTGACATTTTGGCATTGAGAGGGAATTACAGAGGCCGGCCTGTGTGGACGGAACCGAGCAAGGAACCGAGTGAGGGGACACAGGAAGTCATTGAGAGTGTTGTTGTGTCCTGTGGTTCTATGCAGCGGCGCCGCCAGGAATTCTGGGCCCCATGAAAAAAAAAATCTAACTTCTAAAATGTGACGACAAGAAAATAAAGTTGAAATGGAATCATTACATGGAAAAATAAATTGTGTTTGAATTTGTGTCATCACAAAAATATTTTTTCTTTTTTGTGATTTCCACAGATTCCCTGCAATGACACTAAGTGACATGTCATTGAACACAGTGTTGCTCACCTTCTTCACCGGGACAGGGAGAGGTAAAGTTATTGGTGGACAGGGCTGCTGCTGAGTCATCTGTTGTTAAATCTGGTAAACGGGGGAGGGACAGCTGATTTAAATGTTTGTTAAAAAGGAGTGAGATGAAGGCTAACACATGCTAACACTCTGCAAGCTTATTCCATTGTGGACATTTAGCAAACAGGTTAATTTCCATGATACATAGACTGGCTGACACCCTTTTCCTATACCCTGCTTCTCTCACCTTTCTCTCTTTCCTTTTTTCACTCCCAGACATTATGTATTTTACTAGGCACTGTCAGCATTGTTCCACTCCACTGCTCTGCCGCAACTGCCGACTGACAGGCAACACGATGCAGGTACGAAGCACGGTGAAGGTAGTTGTGGACTAAGCCATTTCATGTAGCTATAGGGGGGTGGTCAGTCAAGATGGAAGATTACTTTCGGTCAATGTGGATATTCAACTGTTGCTACCAAATACAGGAGATTATTTTAATAATTTTCTGACTAAAAAAAAATTCTGACTAAAAAATAAATCACAACCAGATAGCGAAATTATTTACCTATTTACTTTTAACTTTTCCCCCCTTTACGCCACCCCCGGTTCCATGTATCTGTGTGTGTGTGTGTGTGTGCGTGACATCAGTAAAGACCATCGAAGTGAAAGTATGACAACTTCTTTTTTAATGGGAGCTTCTTCCTTGCACCAGCTGCTGTGTGTGCGTGTGTGTGTGCGTGTGTGTGTCTAACCTAGCACGTAGCTATTAGCTTTGATAGTAGCCTCCCATATGGCACTTTTCTTTAATGTAGCATAGCACGGTCCTGATGTTGCCATGACTCCAGCAGTGCCCCCACCCTCCCTGTCCCTCCCCTCGTCCACCATTTTGCTCTTCCGTCCACCTCGCCACATGCCGCCACGACCTTGGCGTTTTCCAGCAGCACACCCGCTGCCATCTGCAGGCAGCAGGCTTGGCCAGTAAAGCATCGCGACCCTGACTTTTTTTGGGCCCCGTTACGCCCCCACCAGGGGCCCAGCCAGATGGTGCCACCCACTAAGAGCATTTTTACTGCACGCGGCCAGCAGGAGGAGCACCTCCTCCTCAACTCTCAGCTGCACTTGACACCACCACATCTTCATAATTACAATAATAAGAATTAGAGAAGGAAATGTGTGTAGAAATTGGGTGTGAATGCTGATGAGCTGAAGCTGAGCTGAAATGCTGTACGGAAAATGTGCAATTACGGGAGAGTCGAAATGTTTTGATGTTGGAATGGTTTGAACAGGTTGAGGAATGTGTAAGTACTAGAAATTCTTAAACTCAAAGGGAAAAACCTCTTGGTGGATTTTTTTGGGATGAAAGTTAACATACAATATATTTCCAGGAAACTATTTACACTGGAGAGCATAGAGAAATAATGGCAAAGTACGGTTGTTTCCAGGGAGAAAACAGAGGGGTTGACAAGTATAAAAACGTGGAATTCCAGGAAAAATCTGGAAATTTTGGAACATCAAAAACAGCCTGAATGGTCTGAATGAGCAGATGATTGTTGATGTTGGAATGGTTTGAATGGGTTGAGAAATGTGCAAGTACTAATAATTGTTAAGACCAAAGGGAAATTGTGTTGTGGAAAATGCATACCTGTCAACATTAGGATCTGAAAATACGGGAAATTTTAGTTCTAGACATGATTTTTTTTATGAAAGTTAAAACATGCTAAATTTACAGCTCAAACTAGTGGTGCTTAAGATGACACTTAAGACCAGGGGAGAGCGGGCCTTTTCTGTAGTCGGCCTCCAGCTGTTGAATGGTCTGCCCCCACATGTCAAAACGGAATGCTTTAAGTCCTAAAACCCACATTTATTCTCTGGCTTTTAACTCGGCGTTAGTTGTGTGGTCCTCTAGGTCTTTCATTGTTTTCTTTCTTTTATTTGATGCGGTTTTACCTATTTTAGGGTTTGCTGGGAATGTAATATTTTCCCTCTGTTTTGAACAAGACATGTTGAAGGCTTGTTGATAGCAGAAACATGATGCATGATCTGGAAGCCATCTTGCCCAATACAAACACACTCTGTTCTCATAGCTATTTTGCACACACACACACGCACAAACCCACAGTTTCTAATTCTATGTCACCATTTTAATCTCCGTCTGAGGAGCATGTCCAACTGAGATGGGCTGGTGCTAACAACAGAGAAAGGGAAGTTTATAACCATAGCACCACCTCTCTGACATAAGTCCTAAAAGAAAGCAGAACAGGGTTCTTCTTAGGAGATCGATGGGACTTCGCTAAACCTTGGTTGGCCACTAATTGCTCTCTCCAGCGCTGGCATTACAATTGTACGTATCTACTCCTGTTTGAATTACATTATAAACTGTTTTTGAGACTCCTTGACTCGTTTCACAGCTGTTAGAATAAAACAATCTGGAGGAAATTTCGCCCTATAAAAGGGTCTTTAGCTATTTCATGATTTATTGTTTTTGCTTGATTTACCAGTTTTTATTCTATTATTTCGTACTTATACTTTTATTATTTATTGTTTTACAACTTTGAGCAGCACTTTGGAAACTGTTTAGAAAATGTGCTGTATAAATAAAGTGGATGGGATTGGATTGGACTGGAAACTATTGACAGTGCAGAGCAACGGGAAAGAACAGCAAAATATGGTAGTTTGTTGAGGATGAAAATGTGGACTTCCGGGAAAAAGCATGACATTTGCCTGAATGTTCTAAATGAGCAGATGATTTTTGATGTTGGAATGGTTTGAAGTGGTTGAGAAATGTGGAAGTAGTATTATTATTTATTAGACGTATTAAATAGGAGTGTCACGAGACACCCAACTCATGAGACGAGACGATGCATGAGATTGGGTCCACAAAAATGTGACGAGACAAGAGTTTAACATGAATTTTAAGAAAAGTACAATTAAAAAATATGACAGGACAAACATTTTTATTTAACCCAGTCACAAAACAATGGGTCGGGTGTATATGTTTGAGTTGGGCTGTCAAGATTGTGTGCTGCGGTACTGCTATCTCTCTGTCTTCCCTTGCAGCACATCCCTGACACTCCTGATGAGCTGATCAGCCTCACCTGTGCCTTATTAGGGAGTGCTATTTAAGCTGTGTGCAATGCTAGGTTCAGTGCCAGATTGTCCCTTTGCTACACCCTGTTAAGCTCCTTCCAGCTTGTTCTTGTGCATTGTGTTTTTGGCTTTCTGACCCACGCTCGTCTCACCTGTAAGTACCTAACCAGCTGCTTGACGTCCTCAGCAGTAGTTGTATTTTCGGTACTTCTGCTAGTTTTTGTTAGCAGCTCTTTTCGTTACGTGCCTGTATTTTTCCCTGCTCAGCTCTCCGTGCTAGCAGTGTTTTTCGTTACTATTCCCGCGACTAGGTCCGGAGGTATTTTTGTTGTACTTTTTTCCTTGTGTTGTTTTTGTACTTTTTGTTATCCATTTTGTATTAAAGACTTTTTCTGTTACACGTATTTGACTCTGCATTTTGGGTTCCTGTGTCACGGCCTTGGCCGTTCATAACAGAACAATCTGGCCAACTATGGAATCCGCAGAGTTCGCACATATAAAGGCAGCACTATCTCAACAAGGTACGCTTGTAGGCAGCCATGAACAATCCTTCAGGGAGTTATGGAGTCACTGGCCGCCCTCGCCACTAGCGTTAGTGCCATTGAGCAGCATCTGGGACTTGGCGCTCACCCAGGACAGTCGGAGGGTGCCGCTCACTCATCAGAGGTCGTTAGCGTCGCACCTGCAGCCAGCAGCAGTAATAGTCGTGAGCCTAGCCTCCCACCCCCCCCACGCTTTTCGGGGGAATCTATGGATTGCGGACAATTTTTACACCAGTGTACCCTGATTTTTGACCAGCAACCCAGCACTTACTATTCCGACCAGGCTAAGATAGCTTTTATAATGAGCCTACTTACTGATAAAGCAGCGGCGTGGGCTATAGCGGTGAGCAAAGCTAAGCCGGAGTTGCGCACCTCCTATCCTGTTTTTTTTTGGAGGAGCTACGGCAGGTCTTCGATCACCCTATCCATAGTAGGGAGGCCGGTAACCAATTGTTGGACCTACGACAGGGTAAACGCTCGGTAGCGGCTTTTTCTGTAGACTTTAGGGTGCTGGTGGCAGAAAGCCGTCATGATGAGGAGGCACTCCGCAGAATATTTCGCAAGGCTCTTAACGAGCGGATTAAGGATGAGCTGGCGGTGAGGGAGTTCACCACCACGCTCAACGAGCTTATCGACCTAGCCATACGGCTGGATAATCGCCTCCGGGAACGTGATCGTGAACGCAGTTAGGGACTACCTGCAGGATCAGCCAAGAACCACCGTCAGGAGTTTCGGCTGATACCACTAACATCTGGAACCAGTGGAACAGAGGGAGTCCCATCAACGGCGGCCACCGAGGATATTGCGGAGCCCATGCAACTCGGGGAAAGACGCCTGTCTGCTGCGGAGAGGTCGCGAAGGCTACGACTCCGCCTTTGCCTGTACTGCGGCGAGCCCAACCACACCATCAACAGATGCCCAGCGTGCCCGACACGCCGCTCCGGATCCCCCCCTGACGTCATTAAGGAGACTGGCGCAGGATCGACCTCCGTATCCAAGTCAAGGGAGAATCAGCCTACTCAGGGCCATTGTGAGTATGCTGAAATGCCTCTGGCGTCGGCTCCGACTCCAGCAGTCTTTAAGAGACTACAGGTGACTGGACTCATTACGGGGGGGGGGGGCGTCAATGTTCAGGTTTCTGCATTAGTCGATTCTGGGGCGGATGATTGCTTTATTGACTCTAATTTTGTTAAGAAACATGGCATTCAGGGGGTTGAGTTGAGGGACCATAAGGAGGTTCACTCACTGGATGGACGCCCCTTGGCGGTAGTCACTCATAGAACCGTTCCGTTATCTCTTCAATTGTCTGGCAACCACCATGAGTCCATTAGTTTTTAACGCTCCGTCTCAATCCGCGCCCGTAGTTCTGGGTCTCACTTGGCTGCAAATTCATAACCCGACGGTGGATTGGACGAGGGGACAGATAATTAATTGGGGCAGTCACTGTTTTGCTAGTTGCTTACGTTCCGCGGTACCCACAGTTTCAGGTAAACCTAGGAACTCTGAGAATATCGATGTTACCGGTGTTCCCGACGTCTATCATGATCTCCGCATGGTATTTAGCAAGGATAGAGCTCAGAGTTTACCCTCCCCATCGTCCATATGACTCCGCTATCGAACTCCTTCCGGGAGCACCGTTACCCAATGCTAGGCTTTATAGCATCTCTGGACCCGAGCAACTTGCTCTCAAAGAATACATTGCGTCCTCTCTGGCTGCCGGACTTATTCGCCCCTCGTCCTCTCCACTTGGGGCCATTTTTTTCTTCGTCGAAAAGAAAGATAAGTCTCTGCGGCCTTGTATCGATTTTCGCGGCCTTAATGACATTACCGTTAGGAACCGTTACCCGCTTCCTCTCATGGACTCCGCCTTTTCGTCTCTTTATTTGGCCAAGATTTTTTCCAAACTTGACCTTAGGAATGCTTACCACTTGGTTCGAATTAAAGAGGGGGACGAGTGGAAGACGGCCTTTAATACACCACTCGGTCACTTCGAGTATCTCGTTATGCCCTTCGGCCTTACCAACGCACCCGCCGTATTCCAGTGTTTAAAAAACGATATTCTTAGGGATATGATTAACCATTGCTGTTTTGTTTATCTAGACGACATCCTGATTTTTTTTCTAATTCCCTCCAGGAGCATGTCCAGCACGTACGCCGCATCCTTCAGTGGTTGTTGGAGAATCGCCTTTTTGTCAAGGCGCAGAAGTGCGAGTTTCATACCACATCCGTGTCGTTTTTAGGGTTTATAGTGGAGAAGGACAAGTTAAGAGCCGATCCCGCCAAGATCCAGGTGGTGGTCGATTGGCCTTCTCCCAAATCAAGGAAGCACTTGCAGAGGTTCTTGGGGTTCGCGAACTTCTACCGGAAGTTCATTTGTAATTTCAGCATAAAGGCAGAACCTCTGACAAGGCTTACATCAGTAAAAGTTCCCTTTGTATGGTCTCCCGAAGCTGAGGAAGCGTTTACTAAGCTTAAAACACTGTTTACGTCTGCCCCTGTCCTTACTCACCCTGATCCTGCCTTGCAGTTTATCGTTGAGGTTGATGCCTCGGATATGGGAGTGGGGGCGGTCCTATCCCAGCGCTCACCAGTCGACCAGAAGCTGCACCCGTGTGCCTTTTTCTCACATCGCCTCACCTCGGCAGAGAGAAATTATGATGTGGGCAATCGGGAACTGCTGGCCATTGTGCTTGCGCTGCGGGAGTGGAGACATTGGCTGGAGGGTGCAGCCCAGCTGTTGGTAGTTATTACGGACCACAAGAACCTGGCTTGTATACGCTCAGCGCACAGACTCAACTCTCGCCAAGCCAGATGGTCACTGTTCTTAACAAGGTTTAATTTCTCTATCACTTACAGACCTGGATCACGGAATATTAAGCACAATATTAAGCATTATCAAGGATCTTTTCCCCGGTGGAGTCGGACTCACCACCGGAGACCATCGTACCTGTCGCCCGGATACTCTGCGCCCTCCAGTGGGAGGTGGAGAGGAAGGTCTCAGAGACGGCGGACGAGACGGAACTGCCAGAGGGGGTGCCCCGAGGGGAGATTGTTTGTTTGTTCCTGAACGACTCAGATCCGAGGTGCTGCTGTGGGGTCACTCGTCTAAGATTGCCTGCCACCCGGGGATTCGACGAACTCTATTCCTGGTCTCCCAAAGGTTCTGGTGGCCTACCATGACAGCCGACGTTAAGAAGTTTGTCGCCGCCTGCTCTGTCTGCGCCAGAGGTAAAGCTTCCCATCGCCCTCCTGCCGGTTTGCTTCAGCCGTTACCCGTCCCTGGTCGGCCATGGTCCCACATCGCAATGGACTTCATCACTGGATTACCCTCGTCATATGGCCGGACCGTCATACTCAATATCGTGGACAGGTTTTCGAAGATGGCGCATTTTGTGTCGCTCCCCAAGTTGCCCACGGCCCTAGAGACAGCTAGACTGTTGGTGAGGCACGTCTTCCGCCTACACGGGATACATACAGACATTGTTTCGGACAGAGGGACTCAATTCGCTTCAAGAGTGTGGCGGGCATTTAGTAAGGCATTGGGGGCGACCGTTAGTCTTTCTTCTGGATACCACCCACAGTCCAACGGCCAGACGGAGCGGGCCAATCAGGACTTGGAAGCAGCACTTAGGTGCGTTTGTCATCGACACCCCTCCTCCTGGTCGACCCACCTCCCCTGGATGGAGTATGCCCACAACTCGTTACCCTGCTTGGCGACAGGTACGTCACCCTTCAAGACTGTTTTTGGTTACCAGCCCCCGCTTTCCCCTCCCAGGAAGCAGAAATTACCGTCCCGACAGTTCACGCACACCTACGACGCGCCCGACGCATTTGCCGAGAGACCCGGGCTGCATTAACACAAACAGCAGAACACAACCGTCGGATTGCTGACAGGCACCGTGTCCCCGCACCTGATTACCAGCCTGGGATGGAGGTATGGCTGTCTTCTAAAGACCTTCCGCTTGCAGGGACCTCTCGGAAGCTGGCTCCAAGGTTCGTGGGACCTTACAAGATCAAAGCAATAGTCAACAAGTCAGCGGTCAAGCTGGAGCTCCCACCGGCTCTTAAAGTCCACCGCATTGACTCTGCATTTTGGGTTCCTGTATCACGGCCTTGGTTGTTCGTAACATGGGCAAGTTTGTTTTGTTGCCTTTTATGTTGCTACCATGTTCAAATAAATTTGGCATACTGGCTCGTTCATGTTGCCGGGCTCACATTGTTCATTAATAACATTCCCACACGAGGGCTGTGGCATTTCGCTTTGCAAGAATCTTTTTCCCTCCCAATTTCTACTACGTTACCTTGCATTGCTCTTCACCTGGCTCAACTCTTTTGCTGTGTGTTTATGTTAGCAGCCCCGCCTCCTCCACAGAAACAAAGCAACTGTATTGCTGACAAGAGGACTCACTCTGTTCACCATTGTTCTAGGAAGTGTGTAGGTGCCGAACTAATGCACAGAGCCAGTTTGGAGGCGGGACAAGAGGGAAGCAGACACGCATGCACATGGCAATACATGGAGGCCAGCAAAATTATCGAGTTCATTTTCATCTATCGTGTGATTGATGTATTTATTTAGTATTGTGAGACAGTTTTTTTTCTGAATGAGAAATGTCGCCACGTTTTCATCGTGACATCACTGGTATTATTAATTCATAAGTCCTGAATGAGCTGAATGTTGAGAAACGTTGAACTTATAAAAATTGTCCATTTGTGTGGCAAGTTTTGGAAATGTGTCAAGAGATAGCCATCATGTCCCGAATGAGCTGAACATGTTTATGTTGGAATGATATGAATCTGTTGAGAAATGTAAGTATTTGAGCGTAAAAAAGACAAAAAAAATATATGTGAATATAAAACATTGTTGAAAGAATTCTCTTCAGCATTCCTTCAACAATGTTTACGTTACCCGACAGCAGAGGATGACACTTTTGCAAACAATAAGTCTGTGCAGAGGATGGGTGGTTACGTGCGTACGTATTGTGTTTCCATGTGTGAATACTGTACGTGCTATTTTTGCAACTGAAGGCCATCCATCGTGTGTTATGTGTGTGTGTGTGTTCATCATGTCTGTTGTTAAGGGATTTTTTAAAAAAAAAGAAGAAAGTAACAGAAAGACACGGAAGTGAATGGAGGGAGGAGGGCATGGGGGAGGTTGGTGCTTGAAAAAAAGACAACTCTCCAAATCATCGCCATGATGTCAATAATGTTGTAATATTTATGAAGGCTGCAAGCCCTAAAACCCAAACTGCTGCTATCCTGAATTATAAATTAATATTGATTTGTGTGTGTGTGTGTGTGTGTGTGTGTGTGTGTGCGCGCGTTTATAGTCTTTACAGGAAAAAGTTGGGGAGTTTTGGCAACACGTATGTGTTAGCCACACTAGTGAACATGCTAACAAACACATCAAGTCCAGAAGGTTCTGAGAGGCTTTGGTCTTCCTGTAACCTGAACCTCTGTCTCACCAGTCACTACCCCCCTGCTTCCCCACTCGCACCCAACCATCTTTATGTAGAAATCAATATTTTCTTCATCTGCCCATCACCCCCATGTCCTCATCTCTCCCCCCCCAACTGTCTCATTCTCACTCCACACTCCTCGTGCTACACCTCTGAACCCCCACCCCCCACCACCACCCCCACCCATCTCTTCCTGCTGTTGAGTCTGGACTTGCCCGCATCACATTTCTAACTCATACACACACGCACACACACTCATTCATATTAATTTATAATTAGCGTAAGGAAAACTCCGCCTTCCTGGAGGCCATGAACCAATGAAAACTTTCTGTCCTAAAATGTCTAAAAAATGTTTAAATATGTTCACACAGGAAGGAATCCAAAAAGGTGGTTCTCATCCTCTCAGTACTTTTTGGTAGTGATATGTGTGTGTGTGCACAAGGTAGGAGAACAAGGTGATTTGCTTAAAGGAGGTGAGGTGTACACTGGGGGCAGGGGGTTGCTGATATGGAGGCTGACAGGGAATTCCCAATCTTCCCATGATCCCCTGCCATGGGCTCGGCGTAACAAGGGAGAGTGGTGTGAGTGTGCGTTTGAGTGCGGAGTGGGGGGTGCCTGTTTTCCAGCTGAGCTCAGCAGTTAACGAGCCTGCGGGTGGTGATGTAATCACATTTAGTCCAGCCAATTAAGAGTCACCAGGAAGTGGAGAGCTGCTGATAGTGTTTTGTTCCTTTTTGGGGGTGGGGGACGCGACGGCCCAACTCGGTCAACATGTAAGCCCCGCCCCTCCAACCAACATCCTGCCATGAGATGCAGCAGCTGTCCTAGCACGTAAAAGCATCATGGCAATATGACACACAAACATGCACGCACACACTCATTCACAAAGTAAACAAGTCTAAAAACAGCGACAGATACTTGACCTCTAACCTGCATCTCTCGCTCAGATCCTCTGGGAACTGACAAAAAGTCTCAGCAATTTATTAGGGACACAAATACAGTATGTGTGTGTGAATGTGGTCGGTGTCATGTGATGCAATGTGGTCAAATCGGTAATGTGCTGCTTTTATTGAAAATCCATACTCTTAATCTGTCAGCCTGCGATCGATGCGTGCAAGGCTTGCTGGGAATGTTCCACGGGGGCAGATAACCAACAACCACTCACCTGCTGTCCCAGGCCCACCGTGCCCCCATCCACTCTATGATGTGTAAGCCTCCCTACAAGTTGTATTATTGTGGTATTGTGTTGTTGTTGTGAGAGGCAAGGCATGATGGGAAATGTAGTCTGAATACAAGAGGGGACGACGGCTTTGAAAGCGGGCACGTCCCTGTGGTGGGTGGAGACTAAGTGGAAAGGTTGCCCTTCATTTCTCGTCGCCTTACAGATGAAATCAAGGCCACCAATGATGTTACCGGAACAAGTGTGTGTGCGTAAGGGGGTCACAGCCTCCATGTAAGTCCTAACCATTAAGGTGCGGGGCGGGGGCGATGGTCAGACTGTGGGTGCTGTGGTAATTCCAGCACTACGCTGTGACACTTTTCATGAATTTATGGTGCACTGGGGCCCTCGTGCACACGTCTAATTGCAATATTAGCGTGGAACAAGCTGCTCTTAACCTGCACACACGTTCACACACACACACACACCAGGACTCTATGGTAAGATTGTTGAAGTCGTCCTCACAAAGTCACACAATGACCGCAGTATTCATGAAAAAGGTCAGAGGTGGACTAAAAATGCAAACGTGTGTGTGTGTGTGTGTGTCCCAGACATGACTGGTGACACTAAATGTCTTTACTGTAGCTGCCACACAACATCATTTGCATGATAGCTCACTAAATGTACGTGTGTTGTCATAAATCTTGTCTTTCTTAACAGCCACTAAAATGCAGAGAAACAACCACGCGTAATAGATCACCATCATGCCACCTCAATGGTCTGCGTGTGTGTGTGTGTGTGTGTGTGTGTGTGTGTGTGTGTGTGTGCAAATGTCTTAGCTAAAGTTGTCAATGTCTGTGATATTCTAATCTAGTCTATTATTGTTCTGTTCTATTCTTGTTTTATTCCGTTCCTGTTCTGTTCTATTGGGTTCCACTACTGTTCGACGTTCCTGTTCTTGTTCTCATCTATTCCGCTCTGTTGCCTTCTGTTCCTGTTCCACATTCCTGTTCTTGTTCTATTCTACTCTGCTCTGTTCCGTACCTGTTCGTGTTCTCTTCTACGTATTCTATTTTGTTCCGTTCCACATTCCTGCTCTCTTCTATTCTATTTTATGCTGTTCTGTTCTGTGTTTCTGTTCTATTCTATTCTATTCTGTCCTTGTTCTGTTTTACTCCTGTTCTGCTTTCCTGTTCTATTCTATTGTATTCTATTCTGGTATGTTATGTTCCTGTTTTGTGTCCTGTTCTTGTTCTGTTCTATTCTGTTCTACGTTCCTGGTCTCTTCTATTCTATTCTGTTCTGTTCCGTGTTCATGTTCTATTGTATTGTGTTCTTGTTCTTGTTCTTGTTCTTGTTCTTGTTCTTTTTCTTATTCTTGTGTTTGTTCTTGTCCTTGTGCTTGTTCTTGTTCCATGTTCCTGTTCTATTCTGTTCCGTTCTTGTTCTTTTTATATTCTATTCTATTCTATTCTGTTACATTCCTGTTCCACGTTCCTTTCCTTGTTATATTCTATTCCAGTCCATTCGGCGTTCCTGTTCTCTTCTTTTCTATTCTATTCCATTTCTGTTCTTGTTCTGCTCTATTCTGTTCTGTTCCTGTTCTGCATTTTTGTTGTATTCTATTCTATTCTGTTCCGCGTTCCTGTTCTCTTCTATTCTATTATGTTCTGTTCCTGTTCCGTATTCCTGTTTTTGTTATCTTCTCTTCTATTCTATTCCTTTCCTCTTTTCTTTTCTTTCTTTTCTTTTCTTTTCTTTTCTTTTCTTTTGTTTCTTTTCTTTTCTTTTCTTTTCTTTTCTTTTCTTTTCTTTTCTTTTCTTTTCTTTTCTTTTCTTTTCTATTTTATTCTATTCTATTCTATTCTTGTTGTCTTCTTGATCTGTTGTGTTCAGAACAAAATTGAAAATGACAAATGAGGCTGTGGTTGATTTTAAAAAGGCCCAAAGCATACACACATGCTTGTTTGCGTGTGTATGCGTGTGTGCGTGTGTGTGTGGCTGCAGTCCAAGGCTCCTCTAACGAGCCAATACGGACTCGGTACTTCCTGTCTGCCGACCTCCTGTGAGGTCAGCAAGTCCCACCTGTGCGTCCAATCACAGGCTGGTGTAGTGACAGACATCCGCCAGCTCCAAGGACGTGTGGGGCGGTGGGACTCGGCAGCGAGGACGCACGTGGTGTGACTACAGGAAGTGGGAGTGTGACTGACAGGTGAGTGCCGCTGTCGGGAAACAATTGTGACCTTGACAAACGTCAAGTGGTTTTCTTCTTCTTCTCTTGTCTTGTTGGACGTTTGGGCACCTACGTGGAAGACGAGGCGTGACAGTGTGCGTCTTAATGACCTGTCAGGCGGCGGCCACAGGTGAGGTGGAATAGCAAACAACCCTTTGGATTTGATAGATTTTTTAGGATACAACACAATTGAATGTCTTTGCAGTGTCAACAGCAGAAACAACACAAAGATTTCAACTTTCTCAATTTCCTGTTTGGAGCACCAATACACCCACAACCACCCACCCATACACACACACACACACACACACACAAACACACAAACACAGAGAGGAAGGCAGGCTCCTACCTGTCGATGATAACGGGGTCTGAGGGCGTCTCGTTACGGTTCCCACAACTTTTCTTGTCACAACAGCGACTGCAGAGGAAAGAACAAACAGTCATTATATGACAACAACAACATTTGATGACAGCTATTTTTACAGGACTTTAACATTTATAATAACATATACTGCAATAATAATAACAAGTGTACAATAATCATCTTATAACAGATGATCACTTTAACTGTTTAATAAATACTGCATTAGATTCAGAAATACAAATGAAATAAATATAATGTTACATATATGCTGTATAATGCCATGCAATATACCTAATATAATGCCATACAATACAAATTAATTATATTATTATTAATTATTATAAACAATTATATTCATTCAATTCAAATTAGTACATATAAAATATAACAAAATGTAATGTTAATTATAAATAAGTGTATGTGAGCTTGAGAATTAGTGTTGTATGTCATTACCGCTATGCACATAGCGGTAATTCTTGTTCATATAAAATATTGTTCATATAAATAACTACAAATGATCTTCAACTATATACAACTATATACAAACTGGCAATGATGTATACTAATAATTCATGTCAGTACATATAACAATATGCAGTGTTAATATAAATAAGTGTAAATGATCTACAGCTGGGTATAACTGTACACACAGTGGTAATAAGTATAGATTAATTAATTAATTAATTAATTAATAAGTAAGAATAATTATGGTTAATATACATCAATATGTAATGTTAATTATAAATAAGTGTAAAGGATCATCAATGATGTATAACAATGATTCTTGTTAATGTATAACAATATGTAATTATATTAAATATATATTCATTATAAATATGTATAAATGATCTTCAATTATATACATTCATTTGGGGGAAAGTATTTGTAAACAATAATAAAATCAAATGTGTGTAAAAAGGGGGAGCTCATTCGAAAATGACGGGATGTTGAACGGAAAGCGCGTTTCATGATAATTACAAATATCCACATGATCTACTCTTACTTTTAACCCCCCCCCCCGTCTTTTTTCAGCATCCAGCTGCGCTCAAGCCAAGGTCACTGAAATCTGGACCACGCCCAGCCACGGCGGCAGGTCCGTGCATGTGACTCCAGTGCTCGGGCCAAGTGCCGGACGCTTGCCAAACACATACACACACGGACACACACACACACATCTGACATATTTGATTTAGTTTACATGTCAATACAAACATTTTCTATTCTATTCTATGTTAAAATAAGTCATGCATTGTGCTGAATGAATGAGGAAGAAGAGTGTGTGTTCCGTGCATGGTGTGTGTACACTAAAACAACATGCCACTTTTTAGAGGCGTGCCTCATTAACATACCTTCCACTAATTTTAAAAAATTAATTACTTCAGTCCAATTGTGGCCCCACGCTGTCCTGAATCGCGGCGTGATGAATGATTGATGGCATGGTCAAAAAACCATCACGTGTGTGTTTGTCTGTGAGGAAGTGCGACTGTTGCCTGCCACCAGGCTTTTATTCCCTTCGCTAACTTCCAGGAGACCAATTAGCATTGGCACCCGCGGGTGCTGCTGTGGTGACAAAGTGCCACTGAAGTGTTATAAACAAACTGGACCCCGGGAGCTCTGCTGGCCCCTGCCCCCTGGGGAACCAGGCCCCGCCTCGCAAAAGACCAAAACAAACCTTGGCACCGCATCCACAAGATCGCCTTAATGACGTTTCCCCTCGGGCCGCTAGCAGCCTAATGACTGAGTAGTGTGTGTGTGTGTGTGTTGTTGCTCATTTTGGCTCCTCTGGTCTCTCTCTCACACACACACATACACACTGGTGCCAGTTGGACCAGTGACCACACAAGCATCATCACGCACTTCACACATTTACAAGTGGAATCTTGATGCACAAAGAGAAGACATGGTGCTCTGTCATCTCACACACACACACACACACAAAGGCGGCCCCTCAGGAAGCTTCAGCGCTCCAATCAGGTGTGAGTGGGCGGGTCAGCGGTCGAGGTCAGAGGACAAGTGATGTGATTACAGAAAGGCCCTGGGGGGGGGGCGACATGGAGGACGCCAACCTGGCTGAATCATCTCAGCTGGCGCCGAAATGTTCACGGCTGGCGGCCATGGGGGGAGTTGCGATGAGCCTTGGTGGCACGTGGGCGACGTCGCTGTGCCAACATGGCTGCCACCGCTCATGCAGGATCTGACATCAACGCCGTGGCAAGCACTGACGTTTGGAGCATCCGTTGCCACGGTGATGGCACCAATCGGCACAAGGCATCCCAAGTGCAACCTGAAGTGTCCTCGCTGGACCACAGGTGGGCCTGCCATGCCGTCTGACTGACATGGACGTCCACTTTTAATACACACGTCTTATTCTCGTCCTCGTTGTCTGAACTAGCAAATACATTAGCGAGACTAACGAGACGCAGCAAATGTGTTGATTGATGCCATCAACACCACAAAGACAGCCCACAGCTGCTGTTTGTTCACACACGCATACACACATACACACACACAAAGAGTTGGTACCTGCACATGATCTCGTGCGTGAGCAGGACGCGACACATTTCTGGGTTCTTGTCCTGTCCCTCGTACAGGATGGGCTGGTCGTGTTGGGAGGCGGGGAGCGCAAGAATAGCACAAAGAAGAAAAAAACAAGCGATGAGCGGCGTGGGCTTCTTGTAACATGAAGACATGAAACATCTTTTGTCGTTACTTTCAGAAGATGACATTTTGACCATTTGGCAAGTCACATGTACACATTCAACCACTGAAGACATTTTGGCGCCTTGTGGTGGTGCGCATCAGGACGTCATGTGGACATTGTCGATGTGTGTGAGTGTGTGTGGACGGCTCGTGCGTGTGCTTCACACACTCTTTAGCGTCGTCAATGAACTTCATTCACTCTAACGGCTCCTCGCGGGCTTTCATCGATTGGCGGGGGCTCCAGCCGACCCGTCTGTCAGTGCTGTGTGTGTGTGTGTGAGAGACAGAGAGAAAGAGAGCGAGAGAAAGAAGGTGTTGGGAGGGTGGTCTCCAGTGAGTCGCGCTGTGCCACATGCAGCTTATTGATCAGTTTCATGGCTGACATGGAGTCGGCCGCCCACTTGGACAATCGATGGCTGACATGCAAAAAGGGCGGGGGATGGCGGGAGGGGGTTAATGTTATTGAATATGAACTTTATGTGACAAGAGGGGAAAAAAAGAATCACGTGATCACAGGCATAAGTTACAAGGATTGGATGTTGTGCATACGATACAGCAGTGATTCCCAACCACTGTGCCGCGGCATATTAGTGTGGGGATTTATTAACAGCAAATATTGTCGAATCTAATGTCGACTCTTTGTTTGTCGATCTATGCCAATTAGATGTTCTTCCACTAGATGGCAGAAGGTACATAATCAACATGTATGTCCAACTGTTGCCATTCATACAATATTTTTCTTTGGTGGAAAATATGTGCCTTAGACGTGACGTCATCAGGGGTCTCACCTGTTTTGTCATGGAGTCAATGAGGCGCACGTAAAGGTCTTGTTCCGTCCTGATGCCTACAAAGAGAAACCCACATTGTTACATCATGGCCGCCATCACATTAATGTTTTAATTCATCCTTTTGTATTGCTACTATCATTATTATTAGTAGCTAACTATTCATCACTGTGTATTGACTCTTTTCTGTTCTTACAATAAATAATTGTGCACATAAGCCGTTTGTGTTTAAAGTAAAATGATTGCTTATATATCACTAGCCAAGTGGAACACTTTTTTTTCTAAAATACTACAAATTCATGTCAAAGATATGTGCTTTTATATATTTGTTACATTGTTCATGGTAAATGTACAGTATTCCCTATTTTAAATGAACATAAATGTACAGTTTTTTGTGTGTAGCACAAATTGAACATATATTCAATGAAAATGATGGAAACAGTGACATTTAGTGAGTGTCTTACTAGCATTTTTGCTATTGTGACAAATACGCCGCATCAGGCATGTTAGGTTAATTGGCGACTCTAAATTGTCCATAGGTATGAATGTGAGTGTGAATGGTTGTTTGTCTATATGTGCCCTGCCATTGGCTGGCGACCAGTCCAGGGTGTAACCCGCCCCTCGCCCGATGTCAGCTGGGATAGGCTCCAGCATACCCCGGCGACCCTAATGAGGGTAGGCGGCATAGAAAATGATTGGATGGATGGATGGACGCCGCATCAGGCTTTGCATAACAATTTTAACGCTAATTATTTTCCCAACTAATATATTTTCCCAACTTATTTTATATAAATCCAGTGAATAAATATAATTATAACAGTTGAATTGTAATATTTGACATCATATTAAAGAATTTTTATTGTTAAAAGGCTTTATTTAAAATGAGTAGGGGTGTCACAAGACGCTCAGGTCACGATTTAAGCATCAATTTTAAGAAAAGTACAATGAAAAATATAAAAAATATATGACGATATATTGTATTCATTTCTACTGTTACCTTGCATTGCTCCTCACGAGGCTACACTCTTCTGCACTGTGTGTATGCTAGCGGCACCACTTCCACCCACCGCGACAAAGAGACTGTATCACTGAAAAAATGGCTCACTCCGTTCATGCCGTTGTTCTATGGAACAAACGTGCCAAGGTGCTGAAACCAGTGGACAGAGTGAACCGTCTTCCTACCTGTTTGGACACGCATGCACATGGCAATGTACTGAGGCGGGCAAAATTATCCAGTTAATTTTCATTTATGTTGTGATTAATTAATTTATTACCGTCCCAGGCCAAGTGAAGACGAGAAACGAGAAACCTTGTCACGTTTAATCTTGCGACATCTTGTGACATGCCTAAAGTATTGGGTTAGTCGAAAGACTCCAAAAATGTTTCCTGTACGTCACTTGGGGGCGTAATGAGTCCAAGTTAAGCACAAAGCTGCATAGGACACATTTTTAGGCATTTAAAGTGTTCCGGCTTCCAATGGGCTCATTTTACTGTTGTTTCAACACGCCTGCTTACAAGCTACATTAGCATGTTGTGCTTACACAGCCCTCGTGCCAAAGCAGACACCGCCCCCCTCAGACAAATAAACTCCCCAATCAGGAAGTGTTGTCATTGATTAGCGGTGACACGGGAAGCGTGTTGCACGTCTAATCGTGTCTTGGCAGTCTGCTGCAGTTTCTAATTAACGTGATCGCCATGTTGTGTTGCGTCGCAGATGAGGTCAATTATCTCGACTACGCCGCCTCGTATTAACACTGATTTAGTGCACTTTGACAGTGTTAACCTTTCCTCCTGTAGGCCACAACTGGCTGTACTCACCATTGCTGTAAAGAAGCTGTAACCTGTAGTGGATCCCATTGTTGGTCTTCTCGCCATTGTACTCCTGTCACACAAAACACAACACCATGATTCAAACGTAACTTGAATAGTGGTGACAGGTGATGGCATCACTTCCTACCTTGTCCTTCTCCACAAAGTCCACATAGGACGTCCTCTCGATCTCCACTGGCTGACCCTGCCGGTCATATAGTGCCAGAACAAAGTGGAAGAAGTTGGACTTTCTCAAGTTGGACGGCGGCTGCTTCTCAAAGTGCGCTCGGGCTAACCCCACGCCGCTAAAACACACACACACACACGAGCTAAGAGGACATGAAGGCAAACTAGAATTGTGTTGAACAAACTGTAGTACAGCTGAGGTATTTGCTGTGTGTCACATGTTCAAAATGATAATATATATTGATTGACTGGCTCCACACACACACACACACACACACACACACGCACACAGAAAGGACGGTGACAGAACAAGTGGATGAAGGAAGTGAAGCGATGAACGTTGCTACATCCTACGTCTCATTAGCTGCTCCAAAACATTTGATGATCAATATGACGCAGCCATGTTTATTCATGCCGGCCGTTTACGTTCGGGACCCGGCCTGGTGGGCCGGCGGCGCCGCGGTGACTCCCCAGGCACCGGATTAAAACAGCCGTGACCTTTGCTCGCACACACATTAGCCACGCTTTAGGCCTCATTTGTGGCCTTTGAGGGTTGGGGGTGGGGATTGAGGGGTTAGTAGAGCCTGTCAGGTGAGTATAAACACTTACAGCTGATGTCTGACAACATGCGAGCGCTAACGTCTCACCTGCTCACTTCCTGCTCACCTTCAAAGTCAACACCTGTAAACGTGGCAACGCCGCACTCCTGTGCACGTGTCTGTGTTTTATGGTGCGCCGCGTGTCATGTAGCGTGTCATGTGACACATGTTTGCATTGGATCCGGTGCCAAATGCTAACAGGCGAGTGGACAGTGGCACCACAATTAGCATAATTGAGCTAATAATTGAGCTAACGAGCTTCCTGAGTGGAGTCAGATGATGATGATGATGATGATGATGGTGGTGGTGCAGTGTTTAATTGGGATAATGGAGAGTTTTAGCGCTGATGGCAAATACACAACAACACCCTCACAGGACACATCAAGGCGTGGGCACGTGACAGGAAGTAAGAAGGAGCCTCACAATGACACACACACACACACACACACACACATACACACGCGTGTAGTTGGAGGAAGTGTAGAAGGCTAATTTGTTAGTAATTGGGAATGACACGCACCATTAGCACACACACGGAACGCCGCTGCCACCATCAAACTACACTGGACAGCCATCGCAGTCACACACACACAGTGGCAATTTTTCTAACACGTACGTGACAACCTTAACAAGCCACGCGAAAAGATTAAAAGTGGACTTTCTGTGTACTTGATGACATGAGAAGCCATGATAAGAATCATCTGCATCATGGAAAAATAAGATCAGTCTTCTCATCGGCTGATGATCAAAAGACATGATCGTGACCACTTGATAACGTCTTCCTCATGATTTCTCATCAGTTCCCTGATTTGACCCATTGTAACACCATTCTCATCACCTTTGTCATGCCATCATCACTCTGGTCAAAAAATAAGCTCAAGCTTCTCATCGACTGATGTGACCAAAATGTGACCAACTTCCTGATGATTTCTCATCAAGTTTTCTGGTTTGACTCATTTTATCATCACTCACCGTTCTCACGTCATGATCATTATCACCAAAAAATAAGATGGGTCTTCTCATCAACTGATGATTGTAAAATGTGATTGTGACAATTTGATGACTTTTTCCTGATGATTTCTCATAAATTTGAACTCATTTTTATCATCATTCACTTTACTCGTGCCATCATTTTCATTATCGCCAACAAAAATTATAATGAGTCTTCTCATCAACTGATGATTGTTAAAAGAGATCATGAATACTCAATGCCTTTTTCCTGATGATTTCTCATCAGTTTTCTGTTCTGAGTCACTTTATCATCATTTGCTTTACTCTTGCCATCATTCTCATTGTTATCATAAAAAAATATAAGCCTTCTCATTAACTGATGATTGTTAAATGTGTTCATGACAACTTGATGACTTATATCTCATAATTTCTCAACTCTCTAATGTGACTCATTTTATCATCAGTCACTTTTCCCATGGCGTGATTATTATCATCGAAAAGTAATATCAGTCCTCTCATCACCTTAGGATTGTAAAATGTGATTATAACAACTTGATAACCTTTTCCTGATGCTTTCTCATCAATTTTCTGATATGACTCATTTTATCATTATTCACTTTACTCATGCCATCATTGTTGTTATTATCATCATCAAAAAATTTAACGAGTCTTCTCATCAACTGATGATTGTTAAATGTGATCACGGCAACTTGATGACTTATTTCTCATCGTTTCTCATCAACTCTCTGATGTGACTAATTTTATCATCAATCACTTTTCTCATGGCGCAATTATCACCGAAAAATAATATCAGTCCTCTCATCACCTTATCATTGTAAACTGTGTTCATGACAAGTTGATAACCTTTTCCTGATCCTTTCTCATTCATTTTCTGATTTGACTCATTTTATCATCATTCACTTTACTCACGCCATCATTCTCATTATCGTCATCAAAAAAATATGAGTCTCCTCATCAACTGATGACAAGTTATCAAGACACCTTGATGACTTATTTCTCATCATTTCTCATCAATTCTCTGATGTGACTCATTTCATGTCATTCGCATTTCTCATGGCATGATTATTATCATCGAAAAATAATATCAGTCTTCTCATTATCTTAGGATTTTAAAATGTGATCATGACATCTTGATGACTTCTTCCTCGTGATTTCTCATGAATTATCTGATTTGACTCATTTTATCATCAATCATTTTACTCATGTCATCATTCCTGGTAATTACATGTTTGCAACATTATGACTGATATGATTTCATCCTTTTAAACTAAATTAAATTATTCACACACACACTCGTGCACTCTAAGGGCACAAGGTCGTTGATGTACTGGTCTGACACCTGCACGGTGTGTGTGTGTATGTGTTTACCATTAAAGCGTTTGTGTGTGTGTGTGTGTGTGTGTTTACCATTAAAGCGTTTGTGTGTGTGTGTGTGTGTGTGTGTGTCTGTTTTCACACACGCACACATGATTGCGTTGATGTTGTTGAATAATAGTAACAGTAGTAATGATAATAATAATAATAATAGTTGTACTGTGGTAGCAATAGTAATAATAATAAAATAGTAATAATTGTAGTAATAATAATAATAATAATAATTAGGACGTGCGTGCATGCTAATGAATATGTCAAGAAGCCTGACTGTGATTTATTTTCAAATGTACTCGCATAGTTGAAGTGTATTCATATAATTTACAAATAAATGGTATTTTCATCACATTCATTTTATTCTCAAGCTGTAACTAATATGTATGTGTTGTTATATTGTTAATATATATGCGTTTGCTTGTTATGTGGTTGTTTTCTTCGGATCATCGGATTGAATTTGACATCGGTGTCTTTTGTACAAGCTTGACCGATTTACACATTTCATTTGGCGTACATTTTCATCATCTATATTTAACTATAAACCTCAGTCAGGTTTTTTTTTTATATTGAATTGTACCCATCGACAATGTTACTTGAGTGTGAGTGAGTGTGTGTGTGTGTGAAGGAACTTGGCTGAAGAGCCGCACGTGCGTGCGCCTACTTTTTCATTCATCTCAAATCATAACCTAATATTAGTATTATTAATTATTGTGTCAACTATGAAGAATATCCTTATAACTGTTATATTATTATACATAATTTATTTTCTTTTTTTAAACAGTACATAACACAATCATATAAAATTATCCCGTCAACTATTGTTATATAATTACTATGTATTTTTCTAAATAGTTTGCAACTGTTTTAAACATCATTATTGCAACTATTGTTAATGATTGTTCATTGTGTTGAGTTTAGAGCGCAGTTGCATATACCATTATTGTTACAACTGTTACTATTAGGAATTATTGCCCTTCCCTGAATACAGTTTATAACACACATTATTATTACAGCTATTGTTAATTACTGCTCATTATGTGCTTTCAAATAGAGTTTGAAGCAGTTCTAAACCTTATTATTATGACTGACATTTATTTTTTAAGTATAGTTTGTAGTTATAAACATTATCATTATTATTATTAATGATGGTTTATCTAAATTGTGTGTAGTCATAAACATTATTATCATTATGAATTACGTTTTTTATTTAAAAAAAACACTGTCAGAGTAAAACTTTTTACATTTAATTGAAAAAAGGACTTTTGTCTCTTTGTAGTGCGCGTGTGCGCGCTCACCTCTGCGCGGCCGTGTTGGCGTCCAGGATTCCCGCGCCCTGCATCCAGGAACGCACCGGGGTCATGCCGGTGGGAAGCGGTTCCTCCTTCATGGTCAGACCTCCCCGGGGGAGGCCGTCCTGGATGGAAAACATCACAAGACTGTAGAGGGGAACGGGAGGGGGCGGGGGGGGGGGGGCTCGGAGGATGAGGATGAGGATGAAGATGAAGAGTAATCCTCCTGTTCGAGACACCTGGACCCGGGAGGAGGTCCTGGTCCAGACTAGAGTCCGGATCCCTCTGGACTTGTCAGGCCGGCAAGTTGAAGGAAAGCGAAGTGAGCATCTCTCAGGAGCGAGGGGAGGCGGGGGGCTGTTCAGTGGGGGGACGCCAGCAGAACCCAACCTGGAGGTCCTGATGAGAAGCAGCTAGCAGCGAGACTGACTGGAAAGAAGAAGAAGACAAGAAGACTCTGCTTCAAAAGGAGGTCCACTCAAGTGAGGGAGGTGAAGGGGGAGTGGAGGTGGGGGGGGGCGAGGCCGATTGGGCGCTAACAGAACCCCCCTTACTCCCCCCCTCCCCGGCTCTTTATGGCTCCTCTGTCCCGGAGGAGAGCTCTTTCTCCCGCGCCGAGGCTCGGATCTCCCGCGGGACACGCGTGGAGCGAAGTGGGGGCGTGGTATCGCCCATATAAGGATGTCTCATTTGAATACTAGCGCATACATTGCTTCCTATTGGCTGCGGAGTCCTGTTACGTCACGGCTTTGTCCGTGCACGCTGGAAAAAAAAAAACGGACACTGTCACTGTGCACGCCAAACATCACGAGCACACGCACAGGCACTGTCCTGCACATGCACGGGGAGTTTTTAGCCAATGAAAGAACGTTTTACAACTTAACAGTACTGCCACCTGCAAAGAAGTTCCCACGACCAAAAAGAGGACCACAAGTCAAACCTGCTGAAAGTCTACATGCCACTGGAACTGGACCCAGCTGTCTGTGACAAAGATACAAATTGGGAACATAAGAGCACACTAGACATCAAATGTGTCCAAATTTCAACATGTTTTTAACGATCATGAGGTGAAGAGGTGGTCAGAACCACAGAATTGGACCGGCGTGGTTGTACACAATGTGAAATTTTCTTTGCTCGTTGTGTCAAGTTTTTACATTCCAACAGGAAGCAAGTTGAATGAAGGAGAACGGCGCCATCTTGTGGCGATCTCCTTTAGCTACACGACAACATTTTCGAAAGAGCTGCCAGTAAAACAAACTACAATAATAAACACGTTATTTTAGAGAAACCGAGCATTATTATCTTTGTACAAAAAAAATACAACAACGGTTGAAGTTGGATGTGTACCTAAAGAAGTGGTCGCTGAGTTGAACATCATAATGACCCCTCCCCTTTCTGATGCTGCTGGGAGGTGTGTTTGCGGAGATAGGAAACAGCGCCAGAGTGAGACGTCCGGCCGGTTCTTTTGTGTGTTTTGAAGGACATTTTGGGCCGCTGAGGTGCTGCGGTGACTCTTTGGAGTGACACTTCAGAGCTCTTGCGCTTTAAACCACCAATGTTAGCCGCTAGCCTAGCCACCTAGCTTAGCGTCTCGGTGTATTCCCTAAGCTAGCGGCATCCTCCATGCTAGCTAGTCACCTCATTGGCCTGCCCTCCTCCTCTTCTTCCTCCTCCTCCTCCTCATCCTCGACAGCCGGTCCTTTGGCGCCATCACAATGGCTTTAAAGCGAATTTCAAAGGTAACTGCCGTAGCTTGTGTTTTTACAAGGAATTTTGCTCATCTTTGCCCACGACGAGGAGCAACTGCTATGCTAGCAACCGGCTAGCTAGCGCGTGACGTCATATTCCATATCGGCTTTGGACTCGTGACGTCACGTGAGGGCATCCATGCCTGCTGGGTCAATCGGCGGTCGTCACGTGACCTGCCACGCTATATCAGTTAGCTTTGTGCTCTTTTTGTAGTCTCGCACGTGATTTTATTCAAATGCAAACAAATCGTTTAAGTTAGTGAATGAATTGGATTATTGGTAGAAGTAACATTACAAGTCAGTCATTTGTATCTTTCTTGTGCAATGTTGATCACAAATGCTTCTGGTTCTGCTTGTTGTTGGGGTCAGGAGCTGACGGACCTGTCCAGAGACCCTCCTGCCCAATGTTCTGCCGGGCCTGTGGACGAAGACAGTAAGAACTCCCCCACGCACTCCCCATCCAGTTCTTGGCGAGATTGCACTTCACTTATATTGACTTTGACCCTGCTGCTCCTTGTCTCCTTAGTGTTTCACTGGCAGGCCACCATAATGGGACCCGTAAGTAGTACAATTGTCATCAGTCATCAGCAGCTATGCTCAATGGGTGTGTGTGTGTGTGTGTGTTGCAGCCTGACAGCCCCTACCAAGGTGGTGTCTTCTTCCTCACCATCCACTTTCCAACAGATTACCCTTTTAAACCTCCTAAGGTCAGTGAACGCAACTAAGATGTCAGAAGTCAACAAATGGCATGGCTAGCCTGTGGTGTGTGTGTGTGTTTGTTCACCAGGTGGCATTCACAACCAGAATTTACCACCCCAACATCAACAGTAACGGCAGCATCTGTTTGGACATCCTGAGGTCTCAGTGGTCTCCTGCGCTAACCATCTCCAAAGGTAAGAAGCCCAAAGTAAACATGTGTGACTGCTAACGGCCACCGGGCGGTGCCGTCTGCTTCATGTCCGCAGTCCTCTTGTCAATCTGCTCACTCTTGTGCGACCCCAACCCGGACGACCCGCTCGTGCCAGAGATCGCCCGCATCTACAAGACGGACCCCGTCAGGTGAGTGCATGTGCAGTCAGTCCTCTCACATGGACAAACATGGCTGCATGTGTGTGTGTTGCAGGTACAACAAGACTGCTCAGGACTGGACTCAGAAATATGCCATGTGATCCTGCTCAACTCTCACTGGCCAATCACAGCACTTTGTTCACATTTTTTTTCCCCCCACTCCTGTCCCAAACCTCAACGTCATCCAAACGCTGTCACGTGGAGGCGGAGCTACAAAGTGGACAGAAGAGGGATGCATGTCAGAGGTTCTGGTCGGCCATGTTTACTTTTTAGAGAAGCTGAGGTTTTCCTCGCTGTGCTCCTCCCCTTTTTGCACTTGACTTGATGATACTTGACAGCAGCTGATTGGTCCTCTCCCCCCCCCCCCCCCCCCCCAGTAAAGTTGATTGCACTCATTTTTGACTAGATGTTCTAGAAGCTGGATGATTGTCATCAAACATGACGTATAAAAACTTTATTAATAAAACGTCCAGATAAATAGATGAGAGTCTTTGTGATCCGTGTCAAAACTTCATGGAGTTCAGAGAAACAAATTAAAAAAAAAAAAAAAAAAAAAAACACACACACAAAGATGAACTGCGTCCATACGAAAGTCAAATTTCCTGCTGTTAACGAGACATTGAACAGCTCGTTAGGCTTCAAGTGGCAGTCAGGAGGGAAGAGGACCACTTTCCATGTGTTGGCTGTATTTGATGTGCTCCTTTCAAGGACACTTCCTGCTTGGGCAAGACTTTTCACACACTTGGCCACGCCTATGCCGTGGAAAGCTCCACCCCGCTGTCGCACATTCCGCTGTCCACCCTCGCATCCAACTTCAAGTCTCGCAACTGAGCGCACACGCCGTCGCCTGCAGAGACAACCCAGTGAGTGACAGCTGTCATAACGGAAACACAGAGGGCATCCGCTGATCGATGTTGCTCACCTGCTGTCTCGAGGTCATGGTGACACAGCGCTGCCTCCACGACACTCAGCGCTCTACGCTGGCCGGCTGACCTCAGAGCAGCCGTGAGGTCGCGCACCGTCCCGCCAGACACCTGCAGGGTGGAGGGGTCAGAGGCGATGTGTGAATATTAACACTGAGGTGTGTCACTTCAACAAGAGTAATCTTTGATCCTGCATGATGATGTCCAATGATAATTTAACGCTATTTGTGTTGATAATGTTCCAAGACCCACTGCTAACGGCAAAAAAAACAAACAAAAGAAAACACGAATAATGGATATGCCCATGGAGAATGTTCCCACTAAGACAGGGCCATTCTTGGGATTTCTTTTTTGGTGGGTTGAAAAAAGTCGCGTTCACACTGCGGGATGAGTAAATAGTTGCATCCAGACGGGACACATAACTGAGTGAAAACGAAGTAACACACAAGGCACACCTCCGTGTGGCGCTGTGAGCAGGCACGCAGACGGAACCACATGACACTCCAACCCACAGAAGGAAGAAAGGATGCACATAAGTCCGTCGTCTTTCGTTTACGACAGCAAAATATCAGGAGAATGTCGACTGAGGTGAGTCATGTCCGTCAAAATATTCAGATATGTTCGGTTGTCATCATAGCTGACGGCGACGAGGCGGCGGTGGGTTGGTGACGTCATCGTTCCCGTACTGCCTGTCTACACGGCAACGACAAGCCAGGGTTTTCAGATTTTCCCCACTCTTAAATGGTTTTTGAAAAATACCGCCGTTCCCACATGGATGACAGGCTGAAAAGATAGAATACTTGGCCGTTTTGACCTGAAAACGTTTCCATGTGGATAGCCTCAAAGCAAAGTGTGGCAGGTGTACCATTTGCAGCCTGCGGTTTGTTTAATTGTTTTTTAAAATAAAAACTAGTATTTTAATAGTTTTTAAATATCAAAGTGGCCCCCTGCAACCTTTGATTTTTTTAGGATGAGTTTTTTTTTTTATAAATATATTAATAAAAAATCATCGCTGTTTCTTGGTTGATACTGCCTATTCTTATTTTAAAAAATCTGCATATTTAAGCAACTTGTAGGTCTTTTTAACTAAATTAAGCATTTTCAAGCATAAAAATTGCTAAATGAATGAAATACAAATATATGGCATTCAGAAGATACATTCAAAGACGTTTTGATATGTACAACCCCTGGCAAAAATTATGGAATCACCAGTCTCGGAGGATGTTCATTCAGTTGTTTGAATTTGTAGAAAAAAAGCAGATCACAGACATGACACAAAACTAAAGTCCTTTCAAATGGCAACTTTCTGGCTTTAAGAAACACTAAAAGAAATCAAGAAAAAAAGATGTGGTAGTCAGTAACAGTTACTTTTTTAGACCAATCAGAGGGAAAAAATTACAGAATCACTCAATTCTGAGGAAAAAATTATGGAATCACCCTGTAAATTTCCATTCCCAAAATTAATATCTGCATCAGATTAGATGTGCTCATTAGTCTGCAGTTAAACAGGAGTGATCACACCTTGGAGAGCTGTTGCACCAAGTAGACTGACATGAATCATGGCTCCAACACAAGAGATGTCAATTGAAACAAAGGAGAGGATTATCAAACTTCTTAAAGAAGGTAAATCATCACGCAATGTTGCAAAAGATGTTGGTTGTTCACAGTCAGCTGTGTCTAAAATCTGGACCAAGTACAAACAACATGGGAAGGTTGTTAAAGGCAAGCATACTGGTAGATCAAGGAAGACATCAAAGCGTCAAGACAGAAAACTTAAAGCAATATGTCTTGAAAACAGAAAATGCACAGCAAAACAAATGAGGAACAAATGGGAGGAAACTGGAGTCAACGTCTGTGACCGAACTGTAAGAAACCGCCTAAAGGAAATGGGATTTACATACAGGAAAGCTAAACGAAAGCCATCATTAACACCTAAACAGAAAAAAAAACAAGGTTACAATGGGCTAAGAAAAAGCAATCGTGGACTGTGGATGACTGGATGAAAGTCATATTCAGTGATGAATCACGAATCTGCATTGGGCAAGGTGATGATGCTGGAACTTTTGTTTGGTGCCGTTCCAATGAGATTTATGAAGACGACTGCCTGAAGAAAACATGCAAATTTCCACAGTCATTGATGATATGGGGCTGCATGTCAGGTAAAGGCACTGGGGAGATGGCTGTCATTACATCTTCAATAAATGCACAAGTTTACGTTGACATTTTGGACACTTTTCTTATTCCATCAATTGAAAGGGCGTTTGGGGATGATGAAATCATTTTTCAGGATGATAATGCATCTTGCCATACAGCAAAAACTGTGAAAACATTCCTTCAAGAAAGACACATAAGGTCAATGTCATGGCCTGCAAATAGTCCGGATCTCAATCCAATTGAAAATCTGTGGTGGAAGTTGAAGAAAATGGTCCATGACAAGGCTCCAACCTGCAAAGCTGATCTGGCAAAAGCAATCAGAGAAAGTTGGAGCCAGATTGATGAAGAGTACTGTTTGTCACTCATTAAGTCCATGCCTCTGAGACTACGAGCTGTTATAAAAGCCAGAGGTGGTGCAACAAAGTACTAGTGGTGTGTTGAAGTATTCAGAATTGAGTGATTCCATAATTTTTTTCCCTCTGATTGGTCTAAAAAAGTAACTGTTACTGACTACCACATTTTTTTTCTTGATTTCTTTTAGTGTTTCTTAAAGCCAGAAAGTTGCCATTTGAAATGACTTTAGTTTTGTGTCATGTCTGTGATCTGCTTTTTTTCTACAAAATTAAACTGAATGAACATCCTCCGAGACTGGTGATTCCATCATTTTTGCCAGGGGTCTTAGTATTCGACAATGGTTACTATGTGTCAGTAATGTTACATTGATGAGACAATAGCCAGTAAGAAGTACAGAATGGGAAGTAAAAAAAAGAAAAAGACAACTCCCAATGCTAACATGTGAGTCTATATTTGGTCTTATTTTCTGTTATGTCTACTGTATTGGGTAATAAGAGTGTAAAAGTGACTATAGGGGTGTTATTTCATATCTGGAGGGCTCTGATAAGGTTAAAAAAATATTTAGAAGGTCAAACACTTTGTCTTTGCTCTTATCTACTACAATATTCCATTTAGAAATAAGGAATACTACTTTGCAGAAATTCACTTATCACTGTCAGGTCTGGAACCAATTAAACCGTGACCATGAACTGTACTCCCTCCCCACCCCCCGGAAATACTGTGTCTGCTGTATGACACACCCACATGCTACTGTTTCATGCTAGTCATGTGACCTGTACCTCATAGCTGTCCAACAGGGTTTTGGCGGGGGAGGGGCTCAGTCTGAAGGCGGCGTTGAGGATTCCGAGACCCAGACTGTGAGCGAGATCTTCCCAGCATTCGTCATTCTCGAGAGCTCGACACAGCGTCTGCTTCACATCAGCGCTGAGGTTTGCCAGGTCACCTACGTGCCGCAGACAATCGTCAAGCCCACTGAGCCGCCATTAATACCATATAGGACCGTCCGACTCGACTCACCCTGAGGGGGGACAGTTAGGTGAGGAGATTTGGGCTGGTACTCTTTCCCACTGAGAAGCTCCAGTACCTGCAGACGGACGGCTGAAATGTTTGGACCATGTGACACAGGAGGAGTAGTTAGATTAGCATTAGCAGCATACCTGAGCAGAGGCGGCCATGTTGATGGGGCTGCTTCCAGGAACATAGCCCTCGTCTTCTTCTTCCTCCTCCTCCGTGTCCTCCCGAAAGAAAAGAGGCTCAAGGTTCTCCTTGTTAGGGTCTGCGCCTGAACAAGTGTCAGCATGTGGATTACATGACATGCCTTCCAAGATGGCAGCTCACAGTGGTGCAAGTAGAAAGTGTGCAGGTGACCCTTGAACCTTCACGTTAGCTGCCTTCTGGCTTCATGCTAGGCTAGGCTAACCACCTTGTGTGCTTACCTGCGGCCATGAGGAGTGCTGTTAGCTTGACAGATCCTCGCCCGGCGGCGATGTGAAGCGGGGTAGAGCCGTTAAAGGTGCAGCAGTCTACCTTGGCGTTGCCCTGACGACAACAAACATTGCACGTGTGACCGCAGAGAAGCTGTGATGACACGTGTTAAAACGTCCCTGTGATGGCGTAGTCAGAATTTACCTCTAGCAGCAGGCAGCCTGCCAGCGACACGTTGTCGCATTCGGTGGCAAGGTGGAGGGCGGTCCTTCCGCTGCTGCGTTCCTGAGCCTCCACGCTGGCTCCACCCTCTAACAGCTCTCTGAGAGAGGCCAGCTGATTGGCCAGAACGGCCAGGTGGATGGCACACAGACCTGGTAAGCATGCCGACAGAGAGTTTGAGTGCGCCTTTGTGTGTGTGTGTGTGTGTGTGTGTGTGTGTGTGTGTGTGTGTGTGTGTGTGTACGTACCGGCTGTGTTGCAGGTCTCCAGCAATCCTGTCATGGCTTGGTGTCTTAATAAAAAGCGCACCATCCCCCCACCCTCCTGCTGTGAAGCTACGTGAAGCAGCGTGTTGCCATGGCGATCTGTCAGCGTGGGGTCAGCGCCGGCTCCGAGTAGCGCCTCCACCGCTTCTTTCTGCTGCGTGATCACCGCCAGGTGCAAAGACGTCTGGGACACACGGAGGAGGGTTAGAAACTGCTTCCCGACTCGCCTCCTTCTGGATCACATGATCACATCACGAAGCAGGACATTCCACCTGATAGAGGTGGTTCCTCATGTCCAGAACGCCGTCTACCGGCAGAGCGCCGAGCACCTGAGTCAGGCTGGCCAGCGCCCCCTGCTGACTGTGGAGGACCGCCAGGTGGAGTCCACTGACACACAGCCGGGAAGTCAACGTTACAACCAAAACGAGCAGAATGGAGAATGTTCCACAACGTGCACTCACGTGTCCCCGTCCTCGTCCTGCGCCGCCATCAGGGGGCGCTGTAGAGCCAAGAGGTACGCCGCATCGCCTGTCATGGCGTACCGGAAGACAGCGTCCACAGGTCTGCTGCTCGCCACGTCTGCACTCACAATTCATGTTTTTATGAACATGTTACACTTTAACATGTTAATACAGTGAGGAACACAACTCTACCGCCGTCTGACTGGGACGCCTCCTGGCATCGCTGGCGTCCTGAATGTGCCAGCACGGCATTGCCCTCTGATTGGTCGTCTGGATCACTGTCGTCAGTGCTGCTGTCTGCCAAGTCGCCCTTAGACGCTTCTTTAAAAAAATAAAAATTTTAAAAAGCATGGGTCGGGTGGGTAAGTCACTGCTGATGCACTACACCAGGGGTGTCAAACTCATTTTCATTGAGGGCCACATCGCAGTTACAGCTGCCCTCAGAGGGCCACTTGAAACAGTCAATATATATGAATCTAAATATGAATATAACCTCATAATGTTATTACAGTTGCCCATGCATTAGATTATTATATATTTACTAACAAATTGATGGATAACTTGCTTCAAAATGAAAAGTGAAGTGAGAATGTCATGGTGACAAGCAGACATTCAAGTATTTGTTTTTGAAAAATGCTTGGAATATCTTGCTACATGATTAGATAATACTGACGTTTAGGAGAACCGCATGCAGTACAATTTTTCTGTCAAAATGACATCAAATACATTTAGAAGGGCAAAGGTGAAGTGCATTATTGACATGCATTATTTCAAGGGTTTCGTGGGCCACATAAAATGTTGTGGCGGGCCACATCTGTCTCCCGGGCCTTGTGTTTGACACCTGTGCACTACACTGCTGACGGGGATGTCATACAACTTCATATCAAAAAATCCGAACTATCCCTTTCATGAGCTGGAGTCTACACTGGCCTCTAGGTGTCACTAGTAACACACACCAGACTTGATCGCCAATAAGACTTGTATTTATCTGACAACAGGCATAATAATAATAGTAATCATCATCATAACATCATAATAACATGAATCAACTGAATCCCTGACGTCACTTCCTGTACACACATCCACAAGGCATTTATTGAAACACAAGCACAAGTCTTATTTTTTATTACCCTGCCCTACTAGAGTCCACAACCTTGATGTTTAGCATGGACAGCACATGTCTCACCGTGTTTGACTCTGCCTCCTCCGAGACCTGTTGAGTATCCCGTGGGACAAGCTCCACCTCCACTTCCTCTTCCGTAGTTGAATGTGGAGAAGCCGTGGAAGTAAGATGCTGGAACAAAAAAAAAACAAAAACACTGTCACATCCAGGAATGTCCGATAATAGTGGCCGACTAACACTGGCATAAAAATAAAGATATCGATCATATCGGTATCTGCTTTTTCTGCCGTTATTGATATCGACACAGGAACGAGACCTCAAACTGCGCTGTGCTCCACATGGCAGCAAAGCTTGCTAGCTTAGTATGTCCGCGGTCTGGAATCACTCAAAGAGTCACATGCAGCGCTTTGCAGCAAAATGACAAGAATTGACAGTCCTGAAAAAAAATACCCAGGTACACCTGGCTGATGCAGTCACTGTTTTGGTCCAGAGTGTCATACTTGGCTCGTATACGGATGTTTGAGCCACATTGACATGTGCAGCATTCAAAATTGTATTGTTGCGGCAAATAGTAGGTGAACATGTTTTTGGTCATGATTTTGTTTTTAAATGACAAAATGTTAAAAACATGACACCATCCATTATCTACCACTTATCCGAGGTCGGGTCGGGACAGCAGCCTAAAGCAGGGAAGCCCAGACTTCCCTCTCTCCAGCTACTTCATCCAGCTCCTCCCGGTAGAGCCCGAGGCGTTCCCAGGCCAGTTGAGGGACAGTCTCTCCACCGTGTCTTCCCCGAGGCTTTCTACCGGTCGGACGTGCCCTGAACACCTCCCCAGGGAGGCGTCCGGGAGGCAACCTGACCAGATGGCCAAGCCACCTCATCTGGCTCCTCTCAATGCGAAGGAGCAGCAGTTTCTCCTGGATGACAGTGCTTCTGACCTTATCTCTAAGTGAGAGCGCACATTCATTTCGGCCGCTTGTACCTGCGATCTTGTCCTTTCGGTCACTACTAAACTAAACTATGACACTTTTTTTCGAACTTACATTGCATATTGCAGTATTTGTCCCATTTTGTACATTTGTGAGATGCATCCAGTGGCATCAGAGTACATACAACAAGCATGATGTGTTCACTCATTACATGAGATGGGACCTGACATTAGTTTAAGGGAAGAGTTCCTGGCAGTATCGGTGCATGTAGTTATCGATATCGGCAATTGGTCAAAGTGCTAAACGTATATCGAGCAACTCAAGATACCTTTTTACCATGTCCATGGCTCAGTAGGTTTTACCACCCAGTACAGTAGTTGGCAACCTTCACCATCAAAAGAGCCATTTTGTCTCTTCTTCCAGCAAAAAAATAAAAAATAAAACTACTCTGGAGTTGCAAAACATTACACACCTTATAAGCTTGTAAAAAATTAAATCTTTTTTCAACTTTTACAGAACGTAAAATTCAAACAAAACTGAGCCAAAACGACTTCACATTTCTGTACATCAGTGTTGTTCACTTAATACCTGAATTGTCATGAATGACCATTCTATTGTTCCTGCAGAGAGAGGCATTCTTTTTCGGAATAATTTCCTGTTTATTTTTTAATTCGGTGAACAGATGCTCTGATATTTTTATGAACGATTCAATTCGGTTCTGGTCTCAACATGAAAAATTGAACATTTATTCTATAAGAAGACAAAATGATCCTAATTGAGGTTTTACCTCCTCCAGCAGAGCCTGGACCTCCCCCTGCTGATGGACCACCTCCTCCTCCTCCTCCTCCTCCTCCTCGGTACAGACCACCTCCTCCCCCTGCTCCTCCTCCATGGCCGCTGAAGTCCTGGAAGTTTGGCAACGTCTTCTGACGCTTCCTCTGCACTTCCTCTTTGTCTGAACACACACACACACATGCACATTCTGAGCCCAGAGTTCTACTCATTTCCAAAAGATTCTGGAGCTGATGATTGTGGCGTACCTATAATCTGAGGGTGGTAGGTGAAGGGTTTGGGTTCGCTGGTCTCGTTGTCCGACTTCCTCTTCAGCTGGACAAAGACCGACGTGGGCTTCTGTAGGTTCTGGTCTCGATACTTTGGTGTCTTGAAGACGATGGCGAACTGAGGATGGACGATAGTAAACACCTGGAAGTCGCACATAAGCAGTCCCGGCGGGGGCGCTACTGACCTGCCTGTGCACGTCAGTGGGGGAGAAGTCTCCCAGAGCCTCCCAGGTGAGGCCCGAGTCGTCTTCTTCATAGAAGCGCACCTGGATGTCATCTGTCAATACACACAGCTTGCATGCTGGTCATGTGACACACATGATGACACCGCTTTTGAGGGTGGTGGGGGGCTCCCCTGACCTTTCTGGACTTTGTCACACAGGAGGTAGACTTCCTCTCCTCCGCTCACACAGCCGGCAGTCCGGTCCATCCTGACAATCTTCAGGTTAGATGCGTTTGGAGCCTCTGGGGAGGGGGGGGGGAGAAAAGTCACGTGTGTTGATGTCTCTTGACAACCTGGGCCGGTCCATGACGACACATGAAATAACAGCGGCGTGTTGCTAGAGTAACAGCTTCAGGAAGTGATGAGCTGGCGTGAGAGAGGAAGTTTTCACGTAGAGAAAGCAAGCAGCAGGAAGGAGGAAATGAAAGTGGCAACCACACACACACACACACCGTATGGACTCACTGCTGTCGTAGATGGCTTCTGACACCACTGGGTCAAGTCGCCTGGTGAAGGCGCCGTCGCTGTCTGGAAGGAAGGCGGTGAACATGAGGCGCACCACGCTGAGGTCCATCTCCTTGGCCTGGAGCGACGCCGCGCTGCTGATCACGCTGCGCTGGTGCTCTGTGTGTCACATGCACACATGAGCGCCTTCCTCAGGCATATCAACACACACACACACACACACACACACACACACACACACACACACACACACTGACCGGTGAGTTCTCGGGGCACGCGGCCCTCCCCCTGCAGGGTATCAACGTCAGTGTGGATGGAGACTCCAAAGTTGTATCCCATCCTGAAGGCCTCGATCATGCGCTCCTCCAGAGTCTTGGCCACGTTCTTCTTAGTTACGTGTAGGATGCCCAAGTTGGGAAAACTTAGCAGAGAAATCCCGTAAGTGCGTGTGTGTGTCAGAAATCACGTCCCAGCGAGGGTGCGAGCACATACGTGATGTTGGACTCTTTGGAGGGCACGTCCACGATGCACACGCCCTTGTCACACTGTTTGCCCACCAGGCTGTGAGCGTGCAGCTGAGGGAGACGGGTGAGCGCCGTCACCAGTTGGACCACCACACGGGCCGGTCCCTGGTAGTTACAGATCTGAAAGAAGAATTAAAAAACATAACACTCAAATGAGGCACTTTTATTTTGAGTGTGAGCGTGTGTGTGTCATAACACTGTCGTGTTTCATTTTGACGACACGACAGCCAACAAAAGCCTCCTCGGATGATGACGATGGTGGTGGTGTTTAACAGGAAGTGTGCTACTGCTGCAGCACAAACCACTTCCTCTTCCCCTCCTGTCGGCCAATCGCAGCGCAAAATGAAAACAACTCCTCGAAAATAGAAGTGGCCGTGTTTTCACGGTGGCAGGAAACACCCATGTCGCTCGTTGGTGACCTCATCAGATGATTTCATCCTCGAGAAAAGTGGAATTAAAATAGAAATTTTACGTAATGGAACGTTTTCTTTTAACGTAAATAGATTAGCTTTTTTCTCTGAGCATCTGTGTGTGTTTGATGGATGAGCTGATGACGACGCTCCTTGAGAGCGAAGAGGAAGGTTAGAACTTATTTTCTTCTCACTGTGATGCAATGTTGACATTCTTCCTCTTGTCCGAGCTGACTCCTCTTCATCATCCGCCACTACCTGCTGGCACGTGCTTGTCTCGACATGTCACAGCGCGGGCCAGGACGCGGCAACATGCGTCGCTTTGACTTTGTCTCCGGAAACTGATATGTAAACTTTGTTTCAAGGTTTGTTTTGTTGGTGAAAATGTATCGGGAATGTGGGAATTTCCCCAGACACACAGACACACGCACACACATCTGTGATGGCCTCAAGAGAATGTGTGCACACGCTGTCGAGTGCATGAAAGAGTGCCTCATAAGAGCACCTCGTCCAATCAGATAACAGGATAACAGAACAGGAAGCGTTACCTTGACAGCAGGATAGGTCTTCTTGGTCTTCTCGCTGGAGGCTCCTGGCAAGCCGCCATGAGACGGGCCTTCGCATCCATAACGAAACCTGAAGCCTCGCTGGGAAACACACGACACGCACGTTAGCGTCACAAGGTCACACAGCGCTGCTGGTGTTGGCAACTTAGCGGCTTTGTCGCTATATTTAGCAAGTAATCAGACCCCACTTGATGCCCTTTTTCAAAAAAGCGACTAGTGGCAAATCTAGTGAAAAAGGATTTTGGAGGCTGACATGAAAGCATGTATCGCTCTTCTAAACGAGCAGCTGGCGCCATCTAAAAGCACTCAGAGGCAGCTCCGTCTTGTTTGTGACATTTTTTCTTTTTAAATGACAAAAAGAAGCAAATTCTAAACATACTTGCTTTGCTTCTTACGTTTTTTTAGTGACACACAAATTCACACCTCCCCACCCCCCACGTTCTATTATGAGAAATTAAAACAAACTAAAGTTGTCATTTTTGGAAAATTAGGTTTTGGATAAAGTTTTGTCACCAGAATAATGTCGAAATATTATGGGAATAAAGTCATCATATTACGAAAAGAACATTTACAAGAAGAAAGATGAAATAGCTGGAAATTTTAAATAAAACAAAAAAACCCCAGCAGAAATGAAAAACAGCTGTAATTTTAGGAGACTAAAGTCAAAATATTGAGAAAACAGCCGTATTCTAACAATAAAAAAGTTTAATTTTTTCCTGAGAATAAAGTCATAATATTATGAGGATAAATAACATTTTAGTAGCATAATGTTGAAATATTAAAGAATAAAAGTTGTTGTTTTTTTATTTGTATTACGAGAAACAAAATAAATTGTAATTAATTGATAAAGTTGTATTTTTGGAAAATTAGGTTGCGGAAAAAGCTATAATGTTACAAGAGTAAAGTAAAAAATATTCTTACTCTATTTTCCTTTTTTTCTTTAATCTTTCCTGTCTTGCTTTGGTTATTTAATTTTGTGATTAACTAATCAGGTTTATTATGACATTTTCGCAGAGCTGTTGGAAATGTGAATTTCTCTTGGAGATTAATAAAGTTTTTATCCAAATAGTTGGAAGATTTACCAAAAAAAAAAAAAAAAAACAGCAAAAATGGAAAAAATAGCTATAATTGTAGTCAAAGTAGTTCAAAAATTATACAACATATAAAATATTAGCACAAGTAAAAACGTCACAATTTTACTACAATAAACTTTTAAAGTTGTAATATTTTGAGAAACAAAACAAAAAGTTGCAATTTTGGAAAATTAGGCTGGAGAAAAAAGATATATAATATGATGGGAAGAAAGTCAAAATATTACGATTAGAATATTTATGAAGAAAGTTGAAATATTTGGAAAATTAAAAAAACAACAGCAAAAATGGGGGGAAAAAAAGCAAAGATGATACTAATAATAGGCTTTTCCACCTATATGACAAAGCTGAGATGCAGTTTCGTCTTGAAATATATATAACTTCTTAGCATATCTTACAACATATCAAAGTGGCCCTTGCCTCCTTTCATTTTTCACTATGTGACCCTCGCTTGAAAAAGTTTGGACACCCCCGCAATACATTACACATAGGTAGATATGTACACCTGTGACCTACTTTCAAAATTTAAGTGTCACACTGTTTTGTCGTTTTTTCCCCTTTCACGAATAACGCTGCTTGACTTCTTCTTCTTACACTTGTACGACAATAAAATGTGACTAAAAACATTGCCTGGACGCTTCCCGAAAGGCTTTATGGTGACCAGTTTGACCCTGGAACAGACCATTTCCTATGGGAACAATTGTTTCTAAGTCAGAACGCAGTAATGCATGCAGGATATCGTGCACATGCATGTTCTTACACGTGCGTACACGTTTGTCAACAAGTGACAGTTTTTACGCACCGCTACCTGTGACACTGCTTTCCAAATGTAAAGACTAAAGTCTTTACAATAGTCATTACTGGAGCACTTGTTGCCGCGCTAACCCACTCATTAGTGCTTATTAGTGGGCCCCGCCCACAGCACTGACCTGTTTGGGCTGCTCCAGGATGTGCAGGAAAGGGCCATCCCCTGAAAACACACACACACACACACACACACACACACACACACACAATAAGATCACCCAAAACAACAAGGTGGTCGCTATCGATACAGAAAACGCTTGATGAGATACCAAAGCTTATTCTGTGGTCATCCCTCCATCTTACATACATGTATATTTGTATGTATACACACACACACACACACACACACACACACACACACACACACACACACACAACCGCATTATATAATTCCGCTGGTAATCTGGAATGTGGTATGCAACTGTGATTGAGAAAGCGGTATATTGACTGCAGCGTGGCATGAAGTCCAACAGGAAGTGAGAGCAGAGGGACGCCGCCAACGCGTCATGAAACTTTTCATTTTCCCGCCATTGCAACTCACACACACACACAAAGTTTCACTTGAGATGAACAAAAGAAGAAAAAAAAAATAAACAACAACAACGTCATCAGCTTTAGGGGAAGTCTCACCTGTCCTCAGAGCTGAGCTGTGAGACGTGAGCGCAGTGAATTGTGGAAAGTCCCAGGAGGGGTCCATCATCAGTGTGTCCAGAATCTGTCGGCACAAACATGCAGTCACATGACAAGTTTGACCTTCTTCCTTCAGTAGCAGGTAACGCACCTGACTGCTCGCAGGAAGGAAGTGCTCGTCTCCCGCCATCGTTCCTGCCAGGGCAAAGGCGAAAGTCATTTGTGAGCCACCAGCATAAAAATTTAAAGATTTTTTTTTTTATCCAACTTTGACCAACTTGGCTTACAGTGGCCTGGTTAAAACTGATGAGTGGACATTAATGTGCTTGTCAATCATCTGCCATCACCATCTTTGCCAACTGATCAGCAAGAAAATAAATCCTACATAGATAAATTGATATATTGATGACTGCACTTTCATTTACATTGGCGCTTTTAGTCTACAATTAGAAGCGACACAACTCTACAACTTGCACACTTGTTGTTGTTGCGCGGTTGAACAGTGCTAGCTTCCAGGCTAACCGCTAACACTGTTGACTGTGCGAGTTACACATTTAAAATAAAAGCTCACAGCACACCAGATACAAGTTTGATACAAGCCGAGTAGAAGTTCAGATTTTTACACGCTAGCAGAGTGCGTTAAAAAGTTACATACGAGACAAATACACGTTAAAACACAAGCAAGCTACGTGCTAAATACAGACAAGAGAGCAACACCAGACTCCGCTCAGAATATTAGCAAGTTTACGATTGACGTTTAGGTCACAGACGTTATTACATTCATTCAACCCGACGCGAACACTTGAACCTGTTCGGTGTATTCACCGACAAGTCTCCAACGGTAGCAGGCAGGTAGGAAATAGGAAGGATTGCGTTTAATTCTTACTTTGTACTTGTTAAAAGACTGCCGAATTCACCAGCAGTTACTAAGAAATAATTTATGTTGTTTTGAGTCTAGTTTTAAAACCTTTGTGTGTCGTTGCCGGAGAAGAACAAGTTGAATTGCGAACCTTCCGAGCGGACTTCTGTGTGGCGTGGCCAATGAGGAAGTGAAAGAACAAGACAAGACAGACTTTGATGTGGAACTTTTAGCAACACAGCAAACTTCTCGTCCTCGGTGTGACAATCTTACCTTATTGTCGACGAACTGAACATGAACGCCGGACTCGGTCCACTTCACTTCATTTGACTTTGTCCATCGTGTCCACTTAAAGTCTGGAGGACGCCATGACGCAACGTGAGCGCGTCGTCTTCAACGTCGACATTTCGTCTTTTGCTGTCACAGAACAAGCGCAGGATTTCTTTAATGTCTGCCGCGGGAGACTTGCTTCAGTCGTTGTATAAAGTTGATTCATCCATCGAGATGATTTCCATAAAGTTCATCTTCTTCCCCCTCGGGAAATTCCCTCTGACACGCTCCAGAGATAGGAGCGAGTGGCTGAGGTCTCACTTTGAGCAAGAAAAAGGAATCATTACAATCCACAAACTGCTTAAACGGATTTTAACTATTTAGTAGTGTATTGAATGATATGATGACTTATTACTTGTATCTCATGTAAATTAGTCTTATTTACTTCAACTTGGTTTGTAATTTGTACTTCAGAACGCCCATACTCACGTAAAATCTCGAGTGAATTGATCACAGTATCGGTAGTATCGATACCAAGGGTAGTATCACAGCAAGACCTCCACCAACGAAAATTGTTCACAAAATGTAAAAGAAAAGCAATTGTGGAGTGGAGTACGTGTGTTGGTTAGTGAGCTACATTCTGTTTTAAGGGGTATAACCAACAGTCACGTTGGACGGACTACAATCATGATCAATGTTTTCTTTCTTTTTTTGGGAGAATGAACAGAATAAGAATTTCATTGCATAGCATAACTACCTGTTTTACTGTGCATATTCAAGATTCAAGAGTTTTATTGTCATATGCATAGTAAAACAGGCAGTTATACTATGCAATGAAATTCTTATTCTGTTCATTCTCCCAAGAAAAGAAAGAAAACACAAGAAAAAGAATAAGAACATAAGAAACATAAATACCATCATAAGAAACATAAATACCAATAAATTAAGCAACAACAACAGAAGAAACATTAATACAGATAAATAATACAAATAAATGAATAAATAAGTTAATAAATAAAAGTGCTATGAGTGTGTGTGTGTTGCGTGCGGCGTGTGCGAGTGCTTCGTTGAGAAGCCTGATGGCCTGTGGGTAAAAGTTGTTCGCCAGTCTTGTGGTCCTGGACTTCAAACTCCTGTAGCGTCTGCCTGACGATAGGAGTGTGAATAATGAGTGTTGTGGATGTGTGCTGTCCTTGATGAGGTTGTGTGTTCTTCGTAGGACTCTAGATTTATAAATGTCTTGCAGTGAGGGGAGGGCTGCCCCAACAATGTTCTGTGAGGTCTTGATCACCCGCTGGAGTGCCTTCCTATCACGTGTTGTACAGTTACCGTACCAAACAGTGATGGAGGCGGTAAGGACACTTTCCATAGTGCATCTGTAGAAGCAACTAAGGATTTTGGTGGACATGCCAAATTTCCTCAGTCTTCTCAGGAAGTACAGTCTCCTTTGGGACTTATTCATAATTTGTTGGGTGTTGTGAGACCAGGTGAGGTCCTCGCTGATGTGTGTGCCAAGGAACTTGAAGGTTTTCACCCTCTCCACCTCTGTGTCATCAATAAACAGGGGTCTATGCGGCTCCTTTTCCCTTGTTCTTGAGTCGATGATCATCTCTTTAGTCTTATCTGTATTGAGAAGGAGATTGTTATCACGACACCAAGCTATGAGGTCCGCCACCTCTCTTCTGTATGATGTTTCAAAACCACCAGTGATCAGGCCGATGACTGTGGTGTCATCCGCAAATTTAATGATGCTTGTGTTGTTCTGGGAGGCCATGCAATCGTAGGTGAAGAGCGTGTAGAGGAGCGAACTCAGCACACACCCCTGTGGGGTCCCAGTGCTCACAATTCTTGAGCTGGATGTGCGATTGTGGACTCTGACTGACTGGGGCCTGCCTGTTAGAAAGTTAAACACCCAGTTACAGAGGGAGGGAGACAGGCCAAGTGTGAGGAGCTTATCTGTGAGTTTGTGGGGGCTGACTGTGTTAAAAGCAGAGCTATAGTCTATAAATAGCATTCTGACATATGTGTCCTGGCCCTGTAGGTGCGAAAGGGCTGTGTGGATGGCAGTGTTGACTGAATCATCCGTGGACCTGTTCTGGCGGTATGCAAACTGTAGAGGGTCCACAGTTGCCGGGATGCTCTTTTTGATGTGGGTCATGACTATTCTTTCAAAGCACTTCATAACAATAGGAGTGAGTGCTATAGGGCGATAGTCATTCAAGCAGGTCACGTTGCTCTTCTTGGGTACGGGCACTATGGTGGTGGACTTAAAGCAGGTCGGTACAGATGCTTGTGCAAGCGACAGGTTAAATATGTCAGCAAGCACATCAGCTAGCTCTGATGAGCAAACCCGAAGTGCACGGCCTGAGATGTTGTCTGGGCCTGCTGCTTTTCGTGGGTTTGTTTTGTTCAGAACCCTGCGCACATCAGCTGATGTCACCATGAGAGGTGAGTCCTGTGTGCGCCCCAAGTCCAGCCACCCTCTCTGCTCATCAGGAGTTTGGGTGTCAAAGAGGGCATAGAACTCATTCAGCTCATCTGGAAGTGTGGTTTGGCTGGACGTGGCTACGCTACTCCGCTGTCAATAGTCTGTGATGTGCTGGAGCCCCGCCCACATGCGCCGAGGGTCTGAGGTGGAATAGTAGCCCTCCAGCTTCTGTCTGTACTGTCTTTTGGCCTCTTGTATGGACCTCCTCAGGTCATATCTGGCCTTTTTGTAGTCCTCAGCAGTGCCCATGACAAATGCAGTCAAACGAGCACGTAGCTTAGCCCTTACATATGACAGTAAAACTCTCGAAAATACAAAATCATAATCTTGAAGATTTTTATGTAAAAAGTATCGGTATCGGCAATACTGGCCCTGTATGTACTTGGTATAACATCGACACAAACATTTGCAGCCCACCCCTAGCAGACGGCGTTTTGCTGGCATTCTGCCCCCTGCTGGTCATACACGGTAGCACTCTCTTTAACTCAACTATAAACAACAGAGGTTTCTATGTGAACTTTATTGGCTGCAGTGTCAGCACGTGTACATTTATATATCTATACAGACATATACCTGAATGTTTGTGAAACATTTAGTGCAACCGACACTTGGCACAAGTCACGTTACAGACGTCTGGAGGCACGTAAGAGGAGCACGTCATCACGTCATGAAAGCACGACTAAAGACACTTTTACACTGAAGCAGCAGGTCAAGCTACACGCTAAGGAAGTTAGCATTAGCAGCAACACTTGTCACATTAAAACGGGCCACACAACACCGCCTGTGACGACACGCAATCGAGTTTTTCATGTCCCGAGTGTGTCACCAAGCAATGAAATGTTCCTTTCTTGGCGACTGGTCATGTGATCAGTGAGCTGACTCTCAGTGTTGGCAGGGAAAAAGCACGAGATGTCACTGCACTTGAAAGAAGTCATCACACACTTCGCACACACACAAGATGCGTACAGGAAGTATCGCTGACAAACTTCATGTAGAAAAGAAGGCTTTCAAGGAACCCACTTAACTCAAACACTTTTTGAAACACTTGACAGAAGAGTTTTATCATGTAAAAAAAATGCTTTTCTCCCTTTGACTTTCAACAGCAGTTTTTAAAACCACTTGGCTAACACGCTAAGCTAAACATCATAAAACGGTGTAGCTGTCATGTAAACAACACATAGTTTTCAAGTACATTAGCTCACAGGCTAGGCTAACATTAGCTACTCTCAGCTGTTACTTGGTCTCGTCCATAAAGATTAGCGTCGGCAGTTTAGCTACTGTAAAAAAAAAAAGTAAGCTAACTTGTCTTGGACACTCTTGAGCAAGGTGTGTTCATTAGCGTCAAGTAAAATACATCAGCAGCACGTTATGGCAACACCTGGATGAAGGTTTGACTTGGATCATGGCCGCAGTAACGCGACAGCGTCTCCGCAGAGACGTCGCATGCGTTACATACTTCCTGGTTACCTCCACGGTGTCCGCCTTGCAAGTCAGCACCACTCTCACGGCTGAACGCCGTCTGTGGAGGCGGAGCTTTCAGAGCGCCCGTCCTTGGCGCCACCCGCCGACTTCTTCTGTTTGTGTTTGAACTTCCGCAACATGCGCACCTGCAGAGCGTGCACAATCTTCAAGTTAATGTCAGTGTTTCCCAGACATTCGTTTATCTGTGGAGGCTCGCCACAGATAGATTTGACACTACTTTTTTTAATATTTAAACTTCTTTTTTTTTAGATTTGGCGCTACCTGTTCACCCTGGCTCACAAATATCACAATCACAACAGTGCATTTTCTCGTACTTCTCAGTCTGAACGCACTTATGCACTCTTACACTTACTCAGTGTAAGTGTAAATATGGAAGTGTGCCATTTGGGACACTTGTCACCCTTAGTAGCCACCATCTTGGCTACGTAGCAGAAGCGGAGGGACTTGTGTGACATAACGGTGGCTGAGGAGCAAACCGTAGCGGTGCAAAGTAGTGAACAGGAGAAGATATATTTAAGAAATATGTCAAAACATACACAACACACCAGCAGCTTTTGATACTATAGCACTCAAGTACAGTACTTTAACACCTAAACACTTTAGCACTCACCAAATTCAGGTTGGCCATTTGAGACACTATGACAGAGAATAGGACGATCATGAGTCACCTTTGGTCCAGCAGCTGAGATGATGATGTGACCTGGAGGCTGCAGCCAAGGTTCTCCGTCCACCTGCACTGGGAAGGCCTTCTTCAGCGTCACACGCATGTAAGTCCCTTGAGCAATCCGAATGCCTGAACGCAGACCACTCTGCACCTGACCCTGCAAACACGCATACACAGGAAAATGAGGTACTGTCCCTTTAAGCGGTCAGGCAGGCACACGGTCACTCACCATGTGCACCACCCCCGTCACCCCCACCACCTCCAGCATGCCGTCATTGATGCTTGGCTTCCTGTAGCGAGCGTCCACCTCAGACCCCCAGAGGTCAGCACCGGAGCCCCAGCTACACACACACAAGGGCAGAGTGACGTCATGAAGTCGGACACGGGGAGGAGGGCGGGGCTCTGACCTGGGGATGTTGAGGAAGATGAGACCCTCGATGTTGGGCAGTGGCACGTGTCGGCCGTCCACATGCAGCTGCAGTTCCCTGTGCAGACTCCTGGTGGCGCTGATCTTCTGCAGGCCCACCTTCACATACACGCCCTTGTTGTGGAACCTGTCAGCCAGCAGAGCGTCTCGCCACGTGACTTCAAACGACACGCAAGTCCATCCTATCCGTTCACAGGAAGCGGACGCGGGGGTGGTACCTGCTGGTGAACTTGTCCGGGTCGTCCTCGCGGGCCAGGTGGAAGTCCAGGCTGAGCTCGGCGTCGATGCCGAGTCCAAAGTAGTTGTTCATGTGGACGATCTGGCGGAACAAACATCAGCTGACACCGGAATGTTCTCTGAACTTTCAGCCGGGGACTTCAGCGGACCTTTGGCGGCTCCAGGAAGTTCTCCTTGCCGTCTTCAGAGACGACCTGCGCATCCAGCAGGATGGTCCAGCGGTCCATCAGGACCTCCTCGGCCTCCTCCACACAGGCGAGGATGTGGGCGACCTCCTCGCCGCTGTAACCCGGCCCCCAGCGCAAGATTCGGGCCAGGTCGTTACCTGCAGCAGAGACCTGTCAGCTGAGACCTTCACGGACCGCAGGAAGACCCGCATGTTCTCTCACCTGTTCCCAGTGGGACAATGCCGACAGGCGGCTCCCGGCAGGCCAGTTTGTGACGGACCGCCTCCAGCACCCCTAGCACCCAGCCCACTGTGCCGTCCCCCCCGCACACCAGCATGCGGAACCTTGGAAGGTCCCGGAATGTGTGGAGGCTGCAGGGATTTTAGTTTCTTTAGAAATAATACTTCATCCAAGCAACCTAAATGTTCTCCACTATGTCTTTTCACCCTGCCAGCGGTCCTCCACTGGAGATGTCAAAAACCTGATGCGGGTTGAGAAGTTTCCGGAAGCTGTAGAGAAGTTCTCTGCCTTTCAGGCCGCCGCTCTTCGGGTTGACAAACACCAGCAGGGGGCGCACGTCCTCGCTAATTTCGTCGTGCTGCCAGAAAACAAGAAGAAAAAGGAGGACATCGTTTTTCTCATGTTCCTGTTTGGGTCCTCATCACCTTCATGACCTCGCATGACCTATCACGACCTTGTGTGACCCTGTACTGAGAGGTTGTAATACTCTTTCTGGCCACAAGAGGCTAAAGAAGCCAATGGCCAGTTTATTAGGTACACATGCACACACTCAGGAGGACCAACACGAGAGCAGGAAGTGCAGCATTGTGGATTCTGTCATGTGATGTCGTTCCAGGTTTTTAGGCTAAAATGATGACCATGGGCGTGTCGTACCGCGATGTCGGGGATGACGAGCGACCAGAGCGACTTGCTGTCGACTCTCGTGTCTTTGGCCAACATGAAGACACGCTCTGCCTCGGAGAAACACAACATCTGCAGTGCCACGGCGCCTGAACACACACACACGCATAAGCTTGAAGTCATGTGATTAACTCGGCCATCATGGCGACCATGTCACCTTGGCTGGCGTAGACGTGACTGATGGAGACCAGGTGACCTTCGGAGAGAGGGCAGATGTAAGGAAAAGGTACGGCAGCGTGAAGAGGAGGAGTCATGGCTGTGTGAACACTCACTCTTGGTGGTCAGATGATCCTGGATCAGCTGCCAGTACTGCTCCCTGGTCAGCAGTGGGGGCAGCCCTCCAATCAGCAGGCTCACCTGCACGGCTTGGTTCCGCCTCTTCACGGCGTAGAAGCGTGTCTGGTTCATCTGCCGCAGTGACACCTGGCACAGACGCAGGTGGAGAACCGTTGTTGCTAATGCTAAAGCTGGCTGCTCACATGTTCAACACGTACAAACAACATAACGGCTAGAATGCGCGCGTGTTGTATGACCTTCCGAATCTCCTGCAGCTTGTCCAGAAGCTTCTCCTGCGGGGTCAGCGTCTGTTTCTGCACTGAGGACACACAAGACGAGAGGCCGTGACCCTCTCTTTAGTTTGTGGCGCCACGCGACCCAGTGGTCACCGTCACTGACCTTGTTTGCTGCTCATGAACACTTCCTGTAGGTCACATCCTGTCACGTCGTCTGCCTGGAAGGACACGTGGATCAGTCCAGAACTCTTTAGAACCTCATCCAAATATAATTTATACAGTATGTATATTTATCAATCACATCAGTAGTAATAATAATAATGTTTATTTGTATTATTAAGTATATAATAATAATAAAAATAATTATGAAATTAAATCATTCTCAAATTAGTGATTTTATTTAGTAGTAAGTAGTATGAATAATTAATAGCAATTAGTATGTTATACGATTATTAAATAATAACCATAATTAATAATATAATGATGATAATTGTTACAAAATGATTTATTTATAAAAGCGGCATAGAATGAATAATAGTCATATAATCCATCCATCCATCCATCTTCTATGCCGCTTCTCCTCATTAGGGTCGTGGGTATGCTGGAGCCTATCCCAGCTGACTTCGGGCGAGAGGCGGGGTACGCCCTGGACTGGTCACCAGCCAATGGCAGGGCACATATAGACAAACAACCATTCACACTCACATTCATACCTATGGACAATTTAGAGTCTCCAATTAACCTAACATGCATGTTTTTGGAATGTGGGAGGAAGCCGGAGAAAACCCACGCACGCACGGGGAGAACATGCAAACTCCACCCAGAAATGGCCAACAGTGTTTCAAACCCAGATCTTCCCAATCTCCTAACTGTGGCAAACATGCTAACCACTAGGCCACCGTTTCACATTTATACTTAATCACAGTTATAATGATATAATTATGTATGACTTCACATAATTAAGTATAATAATAATTATTAATTTGATTTAGTCGTATTAATCATTAGTAGTAATTATGATTATGAAATAATTAGGAGTTATGATAATTACAGCTACAAAAATAATGATAATTACAAAATAATTCTACTCATCATAATTTTTATATTTGTAATTATACAATTATGACTGCAATTGAATCATTTTAAGAATATTACTATTATGATATAATTGTTATAATGACGATGATGATCATTATTATTCTAAAAACCAAAATAGCAATTATTATTAAACATTTATTTATAAAATTAATTGTTATTTGATTATTATTTAATGATAATAAATACTTATAACTATAATTGTAATCCATGATAATAATAATAATATGTTTTGGGCTTTTAGTAGCTTGAAAGTAGAAGCATTTCGACAATTTGAAGTTGAGCTCATTCAAGCGTCTTTCTGAGTATCTTGTCAAGCCAAAAACTTATTATTGTTACAAGATACTCAAATACGCTTGAATGAGTTCAAGTTAAAGTGGTTCTACTTTCAAGCGTGTCGTTCTGATCAGTATTCCAGAACTTTCCAGGCTGAAGGCGGGTCCCTACCTGGACCCCCACCTGCTTGCTGACTTCCGCGAGGACGGACGCAGCTGTGCTACCCTCGGACACAGACACGGCGATGTAATCCGCTCCAGACCTGAAAGACACGCTGACGTTGACTTCCTGTTGACGCATGGTGCGAGAGTAAGTGTCGGCGGGAGAGCGAGAGTATTACCTGGGCCAGCCCCCGTGCACCTTGATGACCTCATTGTTGCAACCTTTGTGCCTCAGCAGCCAGGCGTCGCCGCCGTCCTTCAGGGAATTCCGGTTGTCAGGGCCGCTGTTCCTGTTCAGGACATCGTCGCTGTGGAGACGCTGAAGGCCACCCACCTCCTGCAGCTCGTAGTCCTGTGGCTCATCTGGCAGGTAGAAGGCCCTCAGCGCCGCCCCCTGCAGGACGACGCTGACACTTTACACCATGCTGACATGCTGACCGACATCTTCCATGTTTACTGACCACAACTTCCTCGTTCCTGGTGGCTCTGACGATGGAGACGAGGCGGAAGTGACCCCGTTTGAGGGCGTCGTCGCCGTCAAAGACTTTCAGAAGCTGTTTGCCTGCTCGCCAAAACACACGTTAGCACGTTTGCTCACATTCAATAATAACTTTTCAGTGTTTCCCCCACAGTCATTGAAATAGACTTGCTGCTACCTGTTCCCCTCGCTCATTATAACGGGACTGTCTGAGAACATAGCTTGTCATTCCAACTCTGTACAGTAGATGGCAATGTAACTCTGCTTCTTAACACACCTCATACCACATGGTCTGCCAGATAAGATGTAACAGGAGGGATCAGTGTTGCCAATTTAGCGAGTATTCAGACCCCTCAAGAGTGTCTTTTTAGTGACAAAAAGTAGCAACTTTGACTGGTGTTATTGGACTTTTTTGGAGATTCTAACATGAAAGCCAATATCACTCTTTTCAACGAGCAGCGGGTCCTGCTTTAGGGCGTCTCCATCTTGTTTGTGACATTTAAAAAAAACACGAAAAGACGCACACTTGTTGTTCTACACATATTTGTTTTGATTTTCCTGTTTTTGTCTCTCCCACTGCATCACATTAAAATGACATGCAATTGCATCATGGACACTTATGCATATTATTTGATGACATCAGGTGCCCACCCTCACCAAACCCATTGCCACAGATACATTGTAGTCCTGTGGGAAAACACTGCTTTTTCATTTCATTTGAATTAAGACGGAAGTCGAGCTGACCGTAGTCGGGTGTCGCGTGTTGACTGTCTTTAGACGCCACAGCGGACGGGTCGCCATCACTGCGGTCATCTACAGGAAACAACACAAGACACAGTCATTGTGAAATAATATTACAGATTACTGCAAAGCATGTCAACAGAAGCTTCTCGTGTACCGAGATCATGGCCGCCGCCGTTGTCCTCCGTGATGCGGTAGCAGTGCATCCTGCTGAAGTTTCTGGAGTGGAGGCGGACGCAGGATGGGTGCAGCATCATGCCACGCAGACGTCCCATGGTGCACTCTGGCGCCACACTGAGGTAACATGCTGCGTGACACTGCAGGGACAAGTCGAGGGCTAGTTTGCAGCGGGAATTCACTTTTTACTAGTTTATGTTCTCTGCTGGCCGCTTCTCACCGTGATGTTGCACCACTCGCACTTCATTCCCGCCAGGACGTCGGTGGAGCCGCAGGACCGCCGACACACCTCACACCTGGCGCTGGACACCAGGTTGCCCTCCCGCCAGTGGTGGTGAAACGTGTCCTGCAGACACAAAGTACACACAGCACCACATGAACACACCAGGAAGACATGTTTTTATTTTCAAGACAGGAAGCCCACCTGGTCTCGAGTCCCGTCCGTGTGACAAGCACGACAGTCGGCGCAGGTGAAGGCGGCGCAGTCGGCGTGCACGTGAAGCTCACACACTGAAACACAAGTGTTAGCATGGAGATGTTGCGACCTCATTGGTGGCAGGGCTGCAGAGAACGTCCCCCTCCCCCAGGTATGTGCTGACCTTCACAACGAAGCGCGGCGTTTCCATCCGTCTGCTTCCTGCACACGCAGCACATGCGTCTCTTGCCGGTGTCCGGCCCGAAGCAGTGAGCCACGGGGACCTTCGGGTGAGGGAGGTTGGCACCCCGTTGTGAACAACCAAGTGGTCACATGACGTCAACAACAACAACGTCACTCACCCGCACAGCAGAGGGCGCCATGCTGGAGCACGACGAGCGCAGTGTCTTCAGACATTTCTCGTGACACATGAAGTTACACACTGTGGAGACGACAACACACATCACCATGGCGACGGCAGCTGGGACACATTGCTGCTGTAGCTGCTTAGCAAATGTCACTAGCAGTTAATGTAGCGAGACTGATTTCAAAATAAAACAATGTTGTTTCACATTTGATTGTTATTATTTATCACACACACACACACACACACACACACATAGACACACACATCTTCTGTTGCCATGACAACTACAAGAACACCAAGAGAACGGTTTCTCACCATAGAGCAACACACACACACACACACACACACACACACACACACACGATGGACAACTGGCGTGTTACTGGGCAGAACGTGTGTGTGTGTGTCAGTACGCATTGTATGTCTTGTGAGGACCAGTTTGACAGGAAACTGTCGTGAGGGCATCTATAAGGACATTTAAACACACTACGAAAACATCATGAGGGCATCTTGAGACTATGAGGACATTTAGACACACTGCGAAAACATCTAGATACAAAATGTAAACACAATTAACACATTTAGCAACATATTGAGGACAAAACGAAGACGTGAGACACAACAGCCAACAACATTCGGACAAATAGCAATTCAGTCAGTGTTGAGGACGTCCCCGTCCCTGAAGACAAAACCGTCTACTGTCAACACGGTTGCCAAACAGGGTCAAGCTCGAACGGTACCTTCACACAGGAAGCCGAGCAGTCCCCACAGGAAGTCGCTGCAGTGGTGACAGAACGTCGGTTTGGTCAGCGTGACCCTCTTGAAGCTGTGACCCAGAGCTGGGTTCTGGTAGCGGGTCTTGGCCGCCAGCGGGCTCGCAGTCCGGCTGTCTGTGGCTTCCGGTTCTGCTGGGCAACAGTCGGCCATGTCTGACGAGCAACTTCTACAAAATGTCCACGTCCATCAGCCGAGTTGCGAAGCTAACAGATTATTGAGTCACCGCCGAACCGTGTGGGTCAATACGTGACGTCATCCCACCTTTTGGAGGGAGGGGGCGTGGTCCCGTCCAGTTTATACGCGCCGGGAAACCTTGCTCGTGCACTACCGCGACTGGCGTCCTGATCAAAGACTTCCGCCTTCTCGCGAGGGTCACGTGACGCCCCGGCGCGCGTCACCGCTGTGCCAGCGGGCGTTAATGAGAGGCGTGCACGCCAGTACGACCGAGCATGCCCAGAACCTGTCAACAAGTGTTCTGTTTGGACCTTCACTACTACTACTACTTCTTCTTTTTCTTCTCTCCTCCCTCGCCTCCTTGCGAGTGTCCTAAATGTCTCATGTCCTTCCTCCCTTCCTGTCCTCGCTCACATCCTGTTTCCTCATCACTTTTGTCTTTTCTAAAGGCACATCTTCATGGAAGTCATTCTCGTCGTTCGCTTTAACGATCTAGTTTGGATTACTTTAATGCTGAACTGTTATAGTGATGACAGTGACACTGAATGAATATATGATGTATTTGTTGTGATGATGTGTTGATGCTACGCTTTAAAACCGCACAGTGTTGTCCTATGTATGTAGAATGTATTTATGATGCATATTATGTACTTCTGCTACGCTTTTTAAGTTGTTTACTGTTTTTTCCTGCCATTGAGCGTCTTCAGGCGCTGAATTGCACTCACTAGACATAACCACAAGGTGTCAGTGTAACTCCGCCACAGCTCCAAAACACTTCCTGGCAGTGTAGTTTAGTTCAATTATTGAACAATAACTTGCAAATACAAAACCTTAAAAAATAGGTTTTGTATTTGCAAGTTATTGTTCAATAATTGAACGCTACATCGGTGGGGTGGGTTTTATATACTTTTATATACACTTCTGCCTTTTTCAATTTTCTCGCTTTTGGAGGGAAGAATTATGCAGGGCGCCTCTCAGACCACGTGATCCGAATGGCATGTCCTCGTTGGCGTACAAACACCTGGGGGCGGGGCAATAATCTTTAAACTAGAGATGAGACAAGCAATCGTGAAGCTGCATCAAAGGTCACATTAAATGAAACAACATGACGTCATGCATACTTTTGACGATTCGTTTACCTTGTCAGAACCCAAAAGCCACGCCCCGTTCTTCTATAATAAAACGTCATTCTACCTGTTTGTCCTTCTTAAACTCCTCCCCCTCTCTCACCTCCTCCCCATCCTTCTTTCCTCCCCCTCCTTACTCGGCATGGGCGATACTGCTCATTTATGTATTCATTCGATACAAAGTATTATACAGCAGTCGGATAGTCAATACCCACACTGATACTCTTTACCTTTTCAAAATAATTGAATGTAGAGTGAAATACATAAGATAGATATCTTTTTAAAAATGCAGAAATGTGAGGGGTGTACTCAGTTTTGTGTCATACTGTAAAATATTTTGAGCAATGTCAATCAAGAGTGCAAAATAAGTAAAGAGAAGACTCTCATTCAAATCCAAAGACCTCCTGTGCCCAAGAACAAAAGTTTTTAACAATATATAAATACATAAATATCAACAGTGTAACAAACAACACAACAAAAATATTAGTTAGAATAACTAAATGAAGAAAAGACCAAAAAAACACAAGATAAATGAAAAATATTCGCCTCATCAAGCTAGTATCGATCTGATACTGCTACTACCTTTGGTATCGAGGCTCTCGATATTTGAATCTGTTTACCCCTACTCGTTACCCCCACCACCGCCACCCCCCGCACCGCCCCTTGATTCTCACTGCTGCTGCTCACACATCAGCCCCACATCTCTCCCCCTCCCCTCAGCAATCTCTCTCTCTACCTGTCTCTCTCCCCACCTCCCTCCCCGCTTCCCTCGGTCCTTCCCGGTCCTCCCCCCTCTCGGTGCGGACATGCTCCGGGTGGTGAGGAGATGAGGTTCCGAAATGTCTCCTTGACGCTCTTGTTGTTTGGACTGTGCGGGCTGGTCTCGCTGTCCTGGTACACCGCCTTCAGCAGCTCCAGAGGTAAGCGCGCATACGCACGCACGGATGACACGCACCCCTCTGCTATCCCCCTCACGTCGCCGTGTTGTGGATGTTTTGGATGTATGTGAATACACGAAAGGAGAAGATGATGCTGATGTGAAGCTGAAGGCTGTAGATGAGGGAGCGCTCGTTTTAAGATTCGGCGCATACCAACCCGTTAGTGAAGATGGGTTAATAAAAAAAAGGGAGCGCTTGGTTCGTGTCAGGTGGAAAGAGGGGTGGCGCAGGATGAAGAAATGATGGAATGCGGGAGCGCTTGCTTTGTGACACACCACGCGGCTGCCAGCCCCCCCCTCACCCCCAACAATTAGCCACACCATGCTTTGACCTCAGAGGTCATTGAAGGAGCGCTTGATTTGTGATGCTGCATGAGCCTGCTGTGTCTCAGTCACAAAAGGAGCACTTGCTTTTCCTCAGCGGATGAAGTGGGTTTGTGTCAACAGCACTTTCCAGTGGAGGAGGCGCTTGTTTTGTTCAAAAAGGCAAGATGAGACCAGCCCGGGAAGAGCAACAAGTGCATCCAAGAAGGAAGCACTTGATTTGTGATGCTGCACATGCCAATTGGTGCTTTTAAATTAAGAGTCCATTGTCCAGGGTGCGCTTGGTTATTGGTAGTGAACATGCAGTGCAGGACTGTAGGTGGAACATCAAGTGGTTCCTTGAGGGTCACATGACCTCAGGAGCTTCAGTGGGGTGTCTGGTGCCTAACTAGCATGCAGATGTTTCCTGCTTGGACACGTCAGATGTGTACAACACCCTGAAAGACTTTTATGAGGCGCCCTTGTTTTCTGACCAAGCAATATGCCATCTGGGAGGAGATACGTGCGTTCACCCTTTGTGGTATCACGTCAAAATCATGTGACATTTGGAGGGCGCAAACATGGCAACGTAGTTTTGCTTCAGACAGAAAGTCGTACAATGTGTGTGTGTTTGGACCGGCCTGAAGAAAGGAGGACAAGTTCTGACTGGTCTGCTCACAAAAACAAAAATACCCCATTTGGGTTCTGGCAGCGTGTGTGAGGATGTCCTTATATGGTCATCATAAAAAACATGACCTAGAACGTTCTAGAACATGTGGAGGAACATGGAAAAGATTTATCTTCATCTTCTGCTCCTCCAGCGAGACACGAGACCACGGGACAGATAGCAAAAACCTCCTGGTTAGTCCAATGTGCACAGCTGACTCATGCTGATGACATGCGCACACACACAGCTGCGTGCGCGTGCGTGCGTGTGTGTGTATTCCATGTTTGTCGAGCTCCTTGTGGACTTTTAAACCACAACACACACATGTTGTTTGCATGTCACACACCAGCATGTGTTACATTCATGGACCATGGATGCAAACACTGTTTGCACAGTAGGTCATTGACACACACACACACACACACACACACACACACTTAAGGTGATGTTCCCTGATGGTCACATGGTCTCAATGGAATGTAATCAGTGCTGTGTTCAGTGGCAGTCAGACAACTGAGCTCCTAAACACGCTGACACCAATGTAGACAGCAACATAATGTGTGTGTGTAGTATTAAATGGAGAGATGTAATGTTCCTCTGGAGGCTGCTCGCTCTCGACATGACGACTTGTTGCTTCCTTCCTTGTTTTCCTGCCTCATAAAAGCTGCATGGAAGCAAACACAACATTATGGGATGTTCCATTCACGTGCATTAGAGGTGTGTGTGTGTGTGTGTGTGTGTGTGTAATGAATATTTCATGTGAGATCAGTTTTCATTGTCAGCGAACACACACACACACACATTAACAATCACACTACAAACATTACACCTGGCTGATCATGTGACCTCGAAGCTACTTTTGTGCATGTACTGCTAAATTTAACACACACACACAGGCACATTAACACGACTGTGCACACTATCAGCATTGTGTGTGTGTATGTGTGTGTTTGAGGTACCAGCATGTGACTCTGTGATTTTACATGTTTGCACATGACCCTTGACTTGTGTGCGCGCTAATTAGCAGCGACACAAACGAGCTGCTTTTGTGATGAAGATGATGGCAATTTGGTTGGCTTGAACTGAGCAAGGCAAGATGAAGACTCAGCTCAGCTTCCTGTATGTGTGTGTGTGTATGTGTGTGTGTGTGTGTGTGTGTGTGTGTGTGTGCGTGTGTGTGTGTGTGTGTGTCACTGTCTCCTGCCAGGCCACCATCTGCCACACGCACACACACTTGTGTCTTCATGCCCTGGTGTTTGATCAGCTGACGTGAGAATGTGACATCAAAGTGAGTGTGTGTGCGGAGTGCACGTGCGTGTGCATGCGAACAAAAACATTACAAATGTGTGGAGGCTCTCTTCCTCCTCTTCCTCTGGAAGGGTCTCTTCAAACTTTATGTGTGTGTGTGTGTCTGTGTGTGTGTGTCTGTGTGAGAGAGAAGGCGGAGTCAGTGGTGTGGCAGTCTCCAGCCATCTAAAAGTCGTCTTTGTGTCCTCTGGTTTCCACAAACCTTCTCATTCACCCGTCTGTTTTGGTAGAGGGCTGGGGGGGTAAATGTGACAATGTCCCGCCATTTTAGAGCCTTTACTCCGAAGCACTGAAAAAGTACACATGCGATAATTAAAACGTCGATGACAACGTAACGTTCGACATCTACGAAATGCATTTAAACACATGCGTTAGCTTGATGCTTGTTTACATTAAAAATCCCAAATACGCACGAGCACGGGGGTGTCCAAACTTTTTCCAGCGTGGGCCACATCGTGAAAAATAAAAGGATGCAACTTTGCCAGTTTGATATTTTGTAAAAACTGCATCTCAGCTTTGCGATCGAGTTGAAAAAGCGTATCATTCCTATGAACGTCGGTCTTCGGTCTTTGGTTCTTAAAGGGATAGTTGGGATTTTCTGACATGAAATTGTATGACATCCCCATCAGCAGTGGACTGTATCAACAGGGACTTACTCCCCCATTTGGTCCCGCGAGTTCTGGTGGCATTTCCGTGACGAGGAACGTAGTTCTGCTTAGTTGCTGGGGTCATTTAAGTAAAGAGTTTGGCTTCTCAAAACAATATGCGTTCAAAAGAGTGACACATTTGCTTCATAAAAATGCCTCCTCAAAAAAATCAGACCTCACAAATCGCTCGGTGTTATATTTGTCTCCCTGCCGTGTCCCTACAACTTCATGTCAAAAAATATATACTATCCCTTTAAATTACCTTTGTAACGAATATGTTGACTTTATTCCCATAATATTGTAACTTTTTCCTGAACCTTATTTCCCAAAATTGACAACTTTATTTAGTTTTGTTTGTTTCTGTGACTAAAACATATTTTTTCAGTAATATTTCAACTCTATGCTACCAAAATGACATTTTTTTAATCGTTTTTTTATCGTTTATTATCGTAAAATTTTGATTTTTTTTTCTCTCGTTAGTACGCTTTTTTTCTCTTCCTATTTTGACTTTTATTCTTGTAAAATTCCATTTCCTGCTGTTTTTTTGTGAATTTTCCAACTATCAAATTTTTCTTCTTGTAAATTTTCTTCTCGTAATTTGGACTTTATTCCCATAACATTTTGACTTTACTCTCATAATATTATAACTTTTTCCACAACCTAAGTTTCCAAAAATTGCAAATTTATTTAGTTTTGTTTCTTTTCTCATAATATCACAACTTTTTTCTTATATATTTCAACTCTATGATACTAAAATGACATTATTTTTACTCATAATATTATGAGTTTATTTTTGTGAAACTGCGGCTTTTTTGCTCATTAGAATACGACTTTTTTTCTCTTGATATTTGGACTTTATACCTGTAAAATGACAGCTCTTTTTTTCCACTATAGTTGTCCACTATAGTCCAACTATTTCAACTTTCTTTTTTGAAATGTTCTTTTTTGAATATTATTACTTTATTCATATAATATTTTGACTTTATTCCCATAATATTATAACTTTTTGGCCGCGCGGTGGCCGAGTGAAATTAGGTTTTTAGAATGCACCACAGGCCAATAAAAAAACAGCCGCGGGCTGCAAATGGCCCCCAGGCCGCACTTTGGACACACCTGCTGTTGCGATTACCATTGGCGATTTTTATGTGGCGATTTGGAACACCTCCAAATATGACAAATACATTTTTAACTAAGCTGCACATTCCACTGACTTACTTTCAAGCAAACACTTTTTACAGCTCAACAAGAGATAGGCTTGACACCTCTTAATGGCAGGAGACTACTAACAGGCGTTGTTGGTCTTCTTCTACGACAGCAGGTTTCAAATGGCACTACAGAGTGGTGTCTCTACCAATAGGAGTATTAATAGACGCAAAAGAAAGTCCCTTCAGAATAAAAGCACAAGATTAAAAGACTCAAATAGTACATGTAGGTTCAAGGTTCAATGCCGGCACTTGTGTACCCGACGGCGGCCCTCAGGCTGCCTGAGTGGACGTTCAACACAGAGCGTCTGTTCTCAAGCTCGGCGCCGGCCGAGCACTTCCTGTCAGACAAGGCCAGCAGTGTGCGCCGCCCGCCAACACAACCTCGTGGCTCGCTCTCGGGTTCTGCTCGGCCTTCAGAACTGGACCAGAGTCTGCTGGAGCGATTAGCGGAGTGCAGGGAAAGTGATCAGCAGATTCCTGTGGATTCACACGGGAAGGCGTGTCAGGTGGTGGGCAGGGCTGCCGTTTGGGGCGTGGGGGTCGGATGGGCCGCACATGACAACAACAAAAACATCTTTATTTCTCCTTCAGCTTCTGTTGGCACGAGCATAAGCCCCGCCCTCTCGGCTTTGCTCCCACCGTGCTGCCAAATGTACAGACAGGAAGTGCGTGTTAGCTGCTTCTTGTCTCCCGGAGCCCACCGGAAGTCTTCTGCTGCTTTCATCCTAGACCGCTTTGACATCACCTACTGCTATAATAATAATAATAACAATGATAATTGTTATTTATTATGTTTAATTGTTGACAAGTTCACATAAGCTGATTAAATGTGTGTGTGTGTGTGTGTGTGTTTGAGAGATAGGGAGAGCTCATCACCATGGCAACTGCACATTATCGACCGCCTGCCCAAAAGGGTCAAGGCCACGCAGCGGTAAAGTGCTTTGTAGCTTGCGCAAACCACAAGACTTGACCTTTTGAACCCCAAATACACGTGACAGTGTGTTTTATTCTTTTACTCCAACATGGCCGCCACCATCAAACGTTAACATTCATCAATCATCTCTGGGTCACCTGACACCATGACCTCATAGTGTGTGTGTGTGTGTGTGTGTGTGTGTGGGTATGTGTGTGTGTGTGAGCTCTTGTTTCAGTCAATATGTGTGTATGCATGCGAGAGCCTGGCATCAATAACAGCCGTGTGTGCGTGTGTGTGTGTGTGTGTGTGTGTGTGTGTGCGTGTGTGTGTGTGAGACGATGAGCTCACAGACTCGTTCGGCGGTGTGGACACTTGCTGTCAATCACAGCAGGACACATGACACGATGCGTTCAGGCTCACAGGAAAGCACGGCTTGTTAGCACGAGGCTAACGGTCAATGCTATGTAGTAGCTATGGTAACCGCGCGCCATGCTTGTGTGTCCACATTGTCGTACATTCTCAAATGTCCCCATACCCCCAGGACCAAACGGAGATGCTTGTTGGCTGAGTGAGACTTTCGTGCGGGGAGGGGGTGGGTGGTCTTTCCATTAAAGATGATCCGTGGGATTAGTGCACGTTTTCATGCACTTTCAAGCAGCAGATGTGGATTTATTTCTGGGTTTTTTTCCACCTGTTGATATGGACAAGCTGTCAGTGATGCTCTCGCATTTTTATTTAAGAAAAAGCTTTTTAAGCTGCTTTATTGTTATTAATGGCCATAAACGTACACCAACTACGACTTTAATCCACCGATTTCCGTACATTAATCCACAAACATACATGTATGTCGTACGGCATACATCAGGGGTGTCCAAAGTACGGCCTGGGGACCGTTTGTGGCCCATGGCTTGTTTTTTATTGACACACGGCTATGGGTGGCCGATACTGCACATTTTGGTATTGATCCGATTTCGAGTAAATACAGTGCCTGTATCGCAGATACCGATGCTTTTTTTTTGGTATTTTTCATTATTGACAAATTTTGTGATTTTTTCCTGTCGATCAAATTATAATCACAATAAAACACTGGAAAAATATAAAAATAATGAATCCCATAATATAATTACAATTAATTAATAAATAGCAAAAAATATATGCAATAAAAATATATATAATTTAATTAAATATTAAATCATATTCAATAAAATTTATAAATATACATATATTTAAATTAATAAATATATTTTATGTTGAATTATATTTATAATATATTTAAAATATATGATTTATAAGGTATTTAAAATATAATATATGTCTTATTAAATAATAATAACAATAATCATAATATATGTAATAATATTAATATTTAGAAATATAACTTATTTGTGTTAATTTGTAAACAATATAATAATATATACTATATATAGAATATGTTGAAGTTGTTGATCATGATTGTAATCAGAATAAAATATTTGAGGCAAACAAAAAATATATAAAATGCAAAATATTAAATTTGATCAAATGTTAAAAAAGATTTTAACAATTAAATATTTTTAAAAATATTGAAATATTTCATACTTAAATATATAAAATATGTAATTCTATTATAATAGATTTAAAATATATTATTAATATGTAACATATACATTATTAAATTATATTTGTAATATTATACTAATTATTATTATTATATTTTAAAAAAGGTATAGCATATATAGAATATGTTAAGTTGTTGATCATGATTATAATCAGAATAAAACACAGTTTGGTTCTGCCTCGCTCATGAACGCATTATAACGCACTTGGTGTGCCGGAGAATAAGAAGATGTAGCAGGAAAGATTGGTGTTCAAAGTCACCGAATGTCATTGATTATGCCTTATGCTTGTATTTTAGTTCATTTAGTCATCTACTGTATATGCTTGAAAATGCTTCATTTTGGCAAAAAATTCCTAACATTTGCTTAAATATGCGTGTGTTTTGGCTGGTGCAAGGCCGTGCTCATGATTTATTAATTAGTATATTTTTGAAAAAACCTGATACTATCACTATTTGGATCAATGCAATCATGTTGTAGAAATAAAAATGCACAAAAAAAGGTCAAAATAGAGCAAAAATGCGCAATGGCAAGAGAAAAGGTGAAATGTTAAAACTAATAGCTAATATTAACACAACGTTTTGTATAAAAACTATAAATAGATACAATTTTGTAGCCTTTTTACATATAAAAAATCATTTAAACGGCCCCCGCATCCTGGACAAACGTTTGGACGCCCCTGCTGTATGGCATATACTATTTGTCATGTTGTCTGCTTGTGGTCCAGGTTCTGGTCTATCTTGCAGTCTGGAACCCGAACATGGAAGTACAATGGCGCCTTGGAGTGCGCTATTTGTCATTAATGTTGTGTTGCCGCCCACAGGAGATGTGGTGGACATCTACCAGAGGGAGTTCCTGGCCCTGAGGGAGCGTCTGCACTCGGTCGAGCAGGAGAACCTGCAGCGCTCCAAAGAACTGAACGTGGTTCTGGAGGAGATCAAGCGGGCCATCGCGGAGAAACAAGTGCTGAGGGACATCAACAGAACCTGGAGCAGCCTCTCTGGTCTGGAAACACTCAGGCCAGTCACCTCTGACGCGCCAGCTGGTCTAAAGTGGTCTCCCTGTGTGCGTGCGTGTGTGTGTGTGTGTGTGTGTGTGTGTTCAGAGGAGACCAGGTTGAAGTTGTGGAACGTGAGCAGCAGTAAAAACTTCCTCCAACTTCCTTCAGTCCTCCATCATCTTCCTCACTTGATCCACTGGGAAGACAGTCTGCAGCCCGACATGCACGTGGGCCAAGGACGCACTGGCGGTCAGTGTGCGTGTGCGTGTGCGTGTGCGTGCACGTGCCGGCAGTTGTATTACTGGATGTATGCAGTCACCTTGACTTGCGTGGACGTGTGTGTAGTCTCCATAGTGATGGGCGTTCCCAGTGTGAAGAGGGAGGTCCACTCCTACTTGACGGACACACTCAACTCACTGATGTCACAGCTCAGCGCCGCTGAGAAGGACGACTGCGTCATTGTCGTCCTCATCGCCGAGGTCAGTGTGTGTGTATGCGTGTGCTTTCTAAAGGTCAGTGCTTTAGCTAATGAACCACACACACACGCACACACACATACACACACACGCTAACCTACTTGATGATAAAGATAGTGTTTTCATTCGGGATTATTTCCACTGGCGGATGAATACATGTGTCTGTTTACTAACTTGGATCTGTGTGTGTGTGTGTAGGCGGACCACGAGTACGCCATGAGCGTAGCGGGCAACCTGAAACAGCTGTAAGTGTGCCGGCATGGTGGGATGCTGTTACTGTGGCAACAGACGTCTTCACTTCCTGTGGCTGATGTGATGTTTGCTGGCACTAAACATCAGTGTGTGTGTTTGTGTGTGTGTGTGTGTGTGTGTGTGTGTGTGTGTGCATGGTGTGACCACCTTCTCCTCTCCTTCCTGTTGTCTTCCCCTGGTCATGTGACTCTTCTTCTTCCTGCGCAGTTTCCCAGCAGAGATTCAGTCGGGTCTGTTGGAGGTGGTGTCGCCATCGGTCCACTTCTATCCAGACTTCTCCCGCCTCCGAGAGTCGTTTGGGGACCCGTTGGAGAGAGTGAAGTGGGAAACGTTCTGTTCGCAAAGTCCTCTTCAGATTTCATGATGGTCATGTGTGTCTTGTGCTGCGTCCAGGTGGAGGAGCAAGCAGAACCTGGACTACTGCTTCCTGATGATGTACGCGCAGTCCAAAGGAACGTTCTACGTCCAGGTAGGACATGCTCACCTTTGAACCCTCTCCGCCACAACAGTGCTGACCTCAACACCTGTGTCTCAGCTGGAGGACGACATCGTGGCGCGGCCCAACTACTTAACCACCATGAAGAACTTTGCTCTGCAGCAGCCTTCAGAGGAGTGGATGATTCTGGAGTTTTCTCAACTCGGCTTCATCGGTGGGTACACTTTGTGCATTAAAGATGCTGAAAGCAATCCAAAGTAGGTCAAAATATAAGATAAGACTATCTGAAGAAAGCATTTGAGCATTTTAAACAAGCAAATTTGTGTAATATGTCCCCAAAATGGCCCCAGGTTTGCACTTTGGTCACCCCTGGTTTAACCTTGAAGTAGCCAGAATATTTTAAATGTTCTGAAATGTGTCCCATATGACTTTGTGCCTAAGTGACATATAGGAAACATTTAGGAGTGGCTGTCACGTGACAATCACGTCACTCACTGTCCCAATACGACTTCCCCAAAATGCCAGTGTGTCAGATCAGCTAGCTCATTTGCAAAAGATTATTTATGTGCCATTAAAGCTCATTTGAATTGCTTGGTTACGGTTTCAAACATTACAATGCGACTGCTCTTGCTATATTTCTTTAATTAATTCATATAAAAGCAGCTACGAAACAGTTTGGACTGTTTGTCATATGACTATGCCAATATGGCTTCCCCGAAATGGCAGTGTGTCAGGTAAGCTAGCTCATTTCCAAAAGCCCATTTTTTCCCGTTAAAGCTCATTTTAGATGTTTTTACACACTGTCAAACATTACAATTCAACTGTTCTTGCTATACCGCTCTAATTAATTTATATAAAACAAACTAGAAAACATTTTGGAGTGTTTGTCATGTGACTACCACAATAGGGCTTCTCCAAAATGGCAGCGTGTCAGGTAAGCTAGCTCGTGTACAGAAGCTCATATTTTGCCATCAAAGCTCATTTTAAAGCCATTTAACAATTCTCACACTTTAATAGTGTGTCAAATATTATATAATATTATATATAATTCAATTGTCTTTGCTAAACGTTTAAATCAATTCATATAACCAAGCAGGAAACATTTTGGAGTGTTTGTCATGTGACTACCACAATAGGGCTTCTCCAAAATGGAAGTGTGTGAGGTAAGCTAGTTCATTTCCAAAACCTCATTTTTTGCCAGTAAAGCTAATTTTAAAACCGTTTAACGCTTCTCACGCTTTAATAGGGTGTCAAGTATTACAATTCAACTGTTCTTGCTATGTTTCTTCAATTAATTCATATAAAACAAGCAAGAAACAGTTTGGAGTGTTTGTGTGACCCAATATGGCGTCCCTAAATGGCTGCGTGTCAGGTAAGCTAATTTATTTACAGAAGCAAATTTTTTGCCATTAACGCTCATTTTAAAACTATTTAGCAAATATCACTAACATTAGCCTTAAATCGCTACGGATAGCCTGATGTGACAAATTAGTAAGAATAGCAAAAATGCTAATAAGTCAAAAAATGTCACTGTTTCAATCCTTTTGTGAACGTATGTTTTTTGCTTCAATTCAAAGTGTATTTGCTACACAAAAAAGTGTTGAGTCCTTTTGAATTAAAGAATACATTTACCATGAATAATGTAGCATGTATGTAACATCACGCATATTTGACATAGATTACATTTTAGAAAAACATCACAAATGTCTTTTATGTCTTCCACTTGCTCTGTGCTATATCGCCCATCATTTTACTTCAAGCACTAATGGCTTCTTAGAAGATTGGGCACAGAGGCGTGTTTGATTCGTTCATCCTCAGCTCTCGGAGACCTGTTAGATACAGCCGAGCAGCAGCAAAGCCTAATGCTGTGTGTGAGTCCATACTTTTAATTTGAACATTGTCAGGTCCTGCCGTTGCCTTGTTTGTTGTGTGCAGTTGCCATGGTTACATGCTGTTTGTTGCTGCAAGAGGACACAACAATGATACGACACAGTGACTCTGACTCACCAAGCAATAAATAGATCCACCACAGAGGTGTCGAATTGAAGAAAACAACGTGTTGCATTGTGGGTAGGCTGACATGGAGGAGTGTGTGTCCCTTCATCATACACTCACTGGGAAGCATGTGACACACACACACACACACACACACACACATACAGAGAAGCTGCATGTGATAATGTAGTGTTCCTCATCTGCCTGCAAGCTGCTTCTATCATGAATCCAATCAGTGTTCTGAATGGACAACACGGGGTGGACACATGTCCAAAAAGGTCACGATTTGTCCTGAAGACTGAGGTCTGGTCACATGCTCTAATAAAATCTTTTTGTGTCTACAGTACTCTAAGTTGTGTGTGTATGTGTGCGCAGGTAAGATGTTCAAGTCTTCAGATTTGTCCCTCATCGTGGAGTTCATGTTAATGTTCTACAAAGACAAGCCCATCGACTGGCTGCTGGACCACATCATGTGGGTCAAAGTGTGCAACCCCGAGAAGGACGCGGTGAGTTTCTTTCTCCAAACACACAAACAAGCGAGCGTCTCACCCTTATCGGACGCTTTTTCCCTCTCGTCCTCAGAAACACTGCGACAGACAAAAAGCCAACCTGAGGATTCGCTTCAAGCCGTCCCTCTTTCAACATGTCGGGACACACTCCTCCTTGGCCGGAAAAATCCAGAAACTCAAGGTGAGGCTCTCAGGTGATTTGAGTGGGTAGCAGTCACATGGCCTCCCCTTCATCCAGGACAAAGACTTTGGCAAGCAGACCCTCCACAAGGGACACGCTAACCCACTGGCTGAGGTGACCACCAGCCTGAAGACCTACCAGCACTTCACCCTGGAGAAGGCCTACCTTGGAGAAGACTTCTTCTGGGCTTTCACCCCCGTGGCCGGGGACTTTGTACGCATACGTTTCTTCACGCCTGTGCGCATTGAGAGGTCAGTGACCCCTAGGTGACAAAGATATTCCCCTGGAAAGCGACCAAAGTCACCTTTTTCACCAGAACGTTTCTCTTTAGGTACTTTTTCCGAAGCGGAAACATCGAGCATCCGGGAGACAAACTCTTCAACACGTCTGTGGAGGTTCTCCCCTTCGATGTGAGTCTCTGGAGTGAGTTAGCACATCTCTGATGAAGAACGTCTCTGAAAAGTGATGTCTTCTAGAACATTCAGGCAGACAAAGAAGCCCTGGCTGACGGGAAGGAGAAAAGCCAAAGATACCATCGCATGGAGGATGGATTCATCAGAATCGGTACCACCTTCTTGTCTGAAGACAACACGAGGGCGTGGTTGTCATTGTGAAAGAACAGGGGGGACGGTGGAGATTGTGACTTGCTAAAGGACACTGAGAGAAACCATCAGCATCAACTAAACACATTTTAATGGACTGACAAGCAGCAGCAAATTGATTTTTATTGCCTTTTATTATTTAAGATAATTACCTTCTAATGTCGCAGCAGTGTGTGTGTGTGTGTGTGTGTTGGGGGTTGCTGCATGAGAGTGGGCGTCAAAAGCAATAAGCCACACATTGCTGTGTGGACGCTTCCCAGACACCAGGAGAATCCCATTAGCGCTCACATGCTTCCTGACCACCTCACACGGGAAGCACGTGGATCACCACGAATGCTGACACCACCACCCTAAAAAAAACCTTAGTGAAGCCCCCCCTAACACAGACACACACAACCACCAGCTTTACTTAATGGACTTTGGCTCAATGCAACAGGTCCTCATAAAGCACCAACATCTTCCAACACACCACAAAGAGACAACTAAATCGTCAGAAATACGATTTTTTAAATGAATATATTCTAAAAAGACAACGAAGCCACCTCAAACATGGCTACACAGTTGTACAGTGAATCCTCGCCTGTTCGCTACTCTGCATATTTGTTGTTTTTTTTTTAACAAAACAAAAAAATGATGTGCAGGCAAAGCCGCCCATCTGCCCCTTTTCTCTCCTAAAGTAGGCTGTTGTTTCACGGAAAACCCTAAGTCGGTAGGAATTTGTAAATAACGGTACAGCATTGCATGTACATAACACAGCGTGCAGTCGTCCCTCCCCGCTCCGCGCTTCGAACATCGCTCCCTCTCTCTATTGCGGTTTTTCAAAAATTCATTAATAAATGATCGCTGTTTTGTGGTTGACTATGGCCTGTTATTACAAAAAAAATATTGAAAGACAAGTCGTATGTCGTATTAAGGTAACTAGGTGTCAGTAATGCTACATTAATCAGACATTAACTTGGACCGCATGGAGTCAGCCATGGCATGTCCGACATAATAGTGTGAAAAAAAGTTCTCCTCACATTTTGCGTTGAAGTGGTACATTTTTGGCTTCTTACTTTGTCCTTCTTCCCCGCTCCGTTTGAGTAAATAAATTGGAGCCTAACTAGTTAGCTCGGTAGCTTCCTATATCCTATGAGAGGCAGTGATCCCGCTCATGTAGTGTAAATGTAGTGTAAACCAGTGATTCCCAAACCTCCTGGTGCACGGGGGTACGTGGAAATACTATTTAATTTCTAAAATGTAAGGAAATATTCTCAGTCATTTCATATTAAGCCGGACAATAAAATGGAACACGTGCGCTACAACTAGTTTCCCCAGGGAGACAATAACTTGTGGCACAGCTGCGCCAAAATCATCAGTCGTGTTACATTTGTGTTACTTTTGGAGCATTATCAATAGGTATAAGTGATGGGGTACTCATGTTAGGACAAAAAGGCTCTGGGGGTACACAAGACAAAAAAGGCTGGGAAACTCTGGCGTAAACTAACAATAACAGGAGTGTAAATGTGACTACAGGGGTGTTATTTCATGTCTACAGGGCTCTAATAATGATAAAAACCCTATTTAGAAAATCCTAAACAGGGTTTATATGGTGCAACTACGAAAATATTCTGTTTATTAATACCGAATCCTACTTCACGGAAATTAATTTATCGCGGTTATGTCTAGAACCAATTAACCGTGATAAATGAAGCCTCGTATATCAGTCATTCATAAGACATATCGCCACTTCGAACATCGCTCCCTCACTCTATTGCTGTTTTTCAAAAATGTATTAATAAAGCCTGTTATTATTCAAGCCAATTTGACATATTCCTGCACAAAATTAAGCATTTGTAAGCATAAAAATGGCTAAACTAAAATACAAAATATAGACGCTTTCAAATTGTGGTATGTAGTATTCTACACTGGTCACTAAGTGTCAGTAATGTGACTGTAATGTTCAGCAAGACACACAAGCACCAGACTTGATCAACAAGCTGTTATTGCAGGTTTCAATCATCTCACAACAGGCACAATCATTCCTAATAAAAACCCCAAATCAAAACAGGGGCAACTGTTCGTCTTTGACCCACGGCAAACTAAAACTCAATTCTGAACCCCCTACGTCACTTCCTGTCCACCGTGCATTGAGCTCCCCCTAGCACCGGAACACATTTACAGAACACACACACAAGCATGAGCCTTATTTTGTGCTATTTGGTCCACTATATGACTGCAAAGGTGACTATAAGGGTGTTATTTCATGTCTAGAAGGCTCTAATAATGTTAGAAACCATCTTTATCGAGGAAAAGGCTTCTTGAGACGTCATCTGTACTTCTGTGTAGAAGGTGTCGGACGTTTCGCTCCTCATCCGAAGAGCTTCGTCAGCAAACTAATAAGTGCTGGTAGCTTAGGCCTTAAATACAGTAAGAGTGGGCGGAATTGGTGTGCCAACACCCTCCTCCTATTGGTTCGTTACACTAAGCCTGCATTCCTCATCTTTACAGTGGTATAATCCTATCCTGTTATTCACACCTACGATAAAAGGGAAGTGTCGCTCCCTGAATTGGGTATGAACGACTCTGATACTGGCTAGTTAGCATCTATTGTTCTGGCTCGGCCCTGCCTTCACCTCATTTGCAAGACTAAGAGCTGTGGGTTTTGGTCTCAGTAACCTGCTGAACACAGGGTCCAAATTGAACCTCAAACCACCATTCCGATTCAATGATGGGTTCTGTTGTTTGACAAAAATAGCTTCCTTTACTCCTCTTTCAAACCATCTGTTTTCTTTGGCCAAAATCTTTACCTCGCTGTCCTGAAAAGAGTGATTGGTAGCTTTCAGGTGTAGATGTACTGCTGATTGAGGACCACTAGCATTGTCCCTGCGATGTTGATAAAGCCTTTTTTGGAGCATTTGCTTAGTTTCCCCAATGTAGTGCTCTTTGCATTCCTCATCTTTACAGTGGATGGAATAGACCACATTGCTCTGTTTCTGGTTTGGAGCCTTGTCTTTAGGATGCACTAATTTTTGTCTCAGGGTATTTACTGGTTTGAAATAGGTAGGAATTTTGTGTTGCCATAAGATCCTCTGGAGTTTTTCGGAAATTTGCCTTAACACCACATATTTTCAGTTTAGAGGGAAATTCTACAGACAAATTCATGGTTGTGCTATGGGCTCACCAGTCTCACCCATAGTGGCGAATCTGTACATGGAAGAGATGGAGAAACAGGCTCTCACATCCTTCTCAGGGACAAAACCAAGGCACTGGTTTAGATACGTGGATGACACCTTTGTCATAATCAAAAAACAAGAAATTCAGTCTTTCACAGATCACATCAATGCGGTGGACACCAATATCAAATTTACTCGCGAGGACACTAAAGAAAACCAACTAGCCTTCTTAGACTGCAAGGTAATTATAGGAAAGGACAGACAGCTACTTACAGAGGTCTTTAGAAAGGCCACACACACTGACCAATACCTGCTTTTTGAATCAAACCATCCACTACAACATAAACTAGGGGTTATTAGGACCCTCCAACATAGAGCGGAACAAATACCAACTAGTGCTGAGGGAAAGAAAAAGGAGACACAACATGTCCAGAGAGCGCTCTCAACCTGTGGGTACCCACGGTGGGCTTTTAACAAATGTCAAAAGAAGAGAGTAGGGAAAGAAACCCAAAAGCCCACAGAAGCTAAAAGGAGAGGAGTGGTAGTCCCTTATGTAGCGGGGGTCTCCGAAAAAAACTCCAGAGGATCTTATGGCAACACAAAATTCCTACCTATTTCAAACCAGTAAATACCCTGAGACAAAAATTAGTGCATCCTAAAGACAAGGCTCCAAACCAGAAACAGAGCAATGTGGTCTATTCCATCCACTGTAAAGATGAGGAATGCAAAGAGCACTACATTGGGGAAACTAAGCAAATGCTCCAAAAAAGGCTTTATCAACATCGCAGGGACAATGCTAGTGGTCCTCAATCAGCAGTACATCTACACCTGAAAGCTACCAATCACTCTTTTCAGGACAGCGAGGTAAAGATTTTGGCCAAAGAAAACAGATGGTTTGAAAGAGGAGTAAAGGAAGCTATTTTTTTTTTGTCAAACAACAGAACCCATCATTGAATCGGAATGGTGGTTTGAGGTTCAATTTGGACCCTGTGTTCAGCAGGTTACTGAGACCAAAACCCACAGCTCTTAGTCTTGCAAATGAGGTGAAGGCAGGGCCGAGCCAGAACAATAGATGCTAACTAGCCAGTATCAGAGTCGTTCATACCCAATTCAGGGAGCGACACTTCCCTTTTATCGTAGGTGTGAATAACAGGATAGGATTATACCACTGTAAAGATGAGGAATGCAGGCTTAGTGTAACGAACCAATAGGAGGAGGGTGTTGGCACACCAATTCCGCCCACTCTTACTGTATTTAAGGCCTAAGCTACCAGCACTTATTAGTTTGCTGACGAAGCTCTTCGGATGAGGAGCGAAACGTCCGACACCTTCTACACAGAAGTACAGATGACGTCTCAAGAAGCCTTTTCCTCGATGGACAACTCCTGTACGACTGAGAGCCTACACAGACAAACCATCTTTATGTAAACATGAACAGGTTTTCTATGTTCTAACTACAGAAATATAGAATATATAGAATATTATATAATGTTCTTCCGTCCATCATTTTTCCTTACCAGTCATTTTACAATTTACAGTAAAATGTAAGGAACAGAGTGTCAAAACAGACATTTGTATGGGTGCGTTTTGTCGCGGGAGTCTCAGATAGCTTAAGAAATCCCCTAAAAAGCCAGCAAGCTAAGCAGATTTATTGATTTTGTCTTGTAGGAATGTTCCAGAAGGGTATTGCAGAGGGGGAAGTGGATCCAACCTTTGGGCCCTTGGAGGCCATGCGCCTCACCGTGATGACCGACTCTCCGGTTTGGGTCATCCTCAGTGAGGTGAGACCACTGGAATGAGGCCCTGCTGTCAACACGCTAACAAGCCTTGCATCCTCACGTGTCCTCTTCTGTCAGATCTTCATCAAGAAGGCCGAGTGAGGGTCTTCCTGCTCAGTCAGCCTCCGCCTGAGTGGTTCCGCTAGCCGCCTCCACAACCACGGTGCCACAGCGCCGCCCTCTGGTGGAGCTTTGCCACTGCAGGAAGAAAAGCACAGCAGCCAGACAGACACGAGGAGGACAGTACACACTCAGGAAGGAGCAAGGCGTGGACACAACCACAACGTTATTTGGTCGCTGCAATGGCGAGGCGCCGACGTGTGATGCTGAAAGCCTTTTCTCCGTGAAACCGCCACGGTGCGAAGCTGGATCTTCTCAGGATGAAGGCCTGTTTCCAGTAGGAACGTGAACATCACCAAGATGACGTGTGCCTTGTAAAAAGGGTTGCTGTGGTTTTGGAAAGCCTGGAGACATCCTGCAGACATCCAGCCTGTCACTAAGAAGTGCTCTTCATGAGGTCATGGAGGAAGTGAGATACTATCTGCTCCAAATGTGATTGGTGCTCTGCTTCAAGGCAGAGATGATCACATGACACAGTAAACACTAGATGTTACAAATATACTTACTCAAAGTACTTTCTGTTCTCTTTTCATGTCTTTCTTGCCACATTCATACCTGATAGTAAAATATCAATTATTAAAAGACGGGTCATTACCAGGACTTGTGAACATTAGTGTTTAATAGATAATCATTTCATTTGGGACCTCTGGATCAAATTCCCAGCCAGATGATTTGCTTTTTAAACAGTTACACTGAAGTTGTAGTAGAATATTAATAAGTTGAAGAAGCAGTATTGTATTGTACTGTGGACTCCAGCTTCAGAAGGCGCATGAATGCTAATTGTGTTCAGGTGTGCCTCGTTGCTCCACACCTCGCTGGCAGCCACACCTTTAAATGAAACCAGAAGAAGAGCAAATTAAACGTCACAACTTTTAGAATATTTATTTACTCTTTGAAAGCGTTTAGTTGACTGTCTGCTCTGACAATAAAAGAAAAAAATACAAGTTGTCTTCGATTTAAGCTAAACTCATGAAAAAAATACTTAATACTTCTTTCCCCAGATTTACAAAAAAAGTACATGTAGTGCAGCCACATGATGCTATATAGCAGGTTAAGAAATGCTTCGATTAACTCACCACCAGCACCGTGATGATCGACTTTATCCAACAACCTGCTGCAAGAACCAATCAGCAGAAACATCCGTTGACATCTTGACCAATCACCGCTGTCCACGAGGTGCAGGTTTTCCAAAAACCAATCAGCACCTGACAGTTGACAGGAAACGTCAAACATTCCCTGACATCGGCCAATCGCCAACAGGCGGGGGCGGTCCCTGCCCTACCAATATTCCCACGTGATTCTCCTCAGTAGTTCCCAGGCGGTCACATCGCAGTGGCGGAGGTGAGTAGGAGAAAAAAAAGAAGAAAATAATTTTACTGACTTATAGTCTTTATATGCGATGCTTTCGATGTGTTTCACTTGTGTTGCTGCGTGCTGTACATGTCTGTTTTTTTTCCTTGAGAGAAACTCCGTGTCTCCGGCACTCTGTTAGCATTTTAGCTAGGAGCTAACCAAGGTGGCCCGCTATGTTAGCATGCTGTGCTATGCTAGGCTTCCATTTTCCGTTCAGTCACTAATGTGTAACGTTGTTTAACAGTCAGCTAAATACCCACTCGACTTTGCATTTTTTTTAAACGCTGCAGGCCCTCGAGTTGCACACGTAATGAGTTACTTGCAGTTAAGCTAGGTTAACGGGTTAGTCCCGGGCGGCTGTTTACTCACCAACTTAGCACATCTCAAAGAGAAGCGCCGTCATTATCTTGTTACTCTTCTTCCTTATTCACCAACACGGTACGACGCAATCAGTAACGCAATGAACATAAATATTGCTCAGTCAGCTTCTTATTGGATCTCTAAAACCCCATTCAGGATGTTTTTATAAGAAAAAAAATCTATTTCAGTTTTATATAGAAATGAAAATTAACATTTTGTTTCATTCTTCCACTATACATGACACTGGACAGCTTCTGATGAGCTTTAAGACTCGTTGGCTTTAAGATGGTGGACATTTTTGAGTTGCATGATGTGTAGATAAAGAGCATATGATAGGAATCTATTGGTTTCCTGCCCATCATGTTGGTTGCTAGGAGACGGGAGGCCAAGTAAGACCTGGTTCCCATGTTGGGATCCAGTCTATCCGGTGGAGCCGCTTCAACCTGCCAGCAGGCCCGGCCATTTGAATGGTGCCGTTAATGCATTCCTTCATTTATTAGATTTGTTTAAATCACATTTGTTATCAATAGAGGGATTGGCGTGCATGTGTTCTGTCCCACTGGCGCAGGAAATGAGCGGATGACTTGACCGGTGTCACCGTTGACCGTTTGCACGCCTTCTGTTGTGAATTTGACACATCAGGAGTCAATCAACATTGTTCACTTTTCATCTTCACGTCTGTTTTCCTGGCGTGGGTGGAGCACATGCCACGCTGACGGCCAGTCAGAGGAGACCTCATAGCTTCCCTCTGGCAGCCGCACCCCTGCAGACCACCGCCGTGGCACCCGTTTGAGTTAAAGGTGTGTGTTTGTGAGGCACCGTCGGTTAATTCGTGTAACGCCAGGTGGGGCGGCTGTGATGCTGAACTAACAGCAAATTGCTGCTAATCCTGCTGTGGGCTAATCTGATTAGCCTGATTATCTCACACACGGTTTTTAGGCAAACCATGCTGCTTGACATCACATGGTCATGTGACCTCTGTAAGACTCCACAATGGTATTTTTTTGCTTTTTGTCTTAATGCGGCGTACCTACCTGACTTATGTGTGTGCGTGCGCTACTGTGTTTAGCCCCACGGGGCGTTTCTTGGCTGGGGAGTTTTTCTGTGAGTGCTGGCTGGTGTCATGGTAACGTGTATAAACATGACAGTTGTTTACTAATGGAGGCTTATTAAATATGTTGACATGTCACATGTCTACTTCAGTCAATACATGAATGTCATGTGTGTGTTATGTTTCACTGGTAATAAAATCAAGATAGCAATCTCACGCAGCAGATGTGTGTCTCTCTCTCTCTGCAGACGATGGATCGGAGGGTGTGGTTGTGCATTGTCATGGCGACAGGCGTCCTTTGCCTCAGCCTGGCCCCCATCTGTCGAGCCGCGGACCTGGACGAGGACGACATGGACGTGGAGGACGACATGGACATGGACATGGACATGGACATGGTGGGAGCTGACGAGGAGCTGGAAGAGGACCCGCACCATGATGATGCACCTCCCAAAGCTCCACCCACCCCAAAAGTAAGACAGCTGACAGGCCGGAAATCCTGATCGTCACGTGTTTTCACATTTTAAAGTGACATTTGCAGATGAAGGCTGTTCTAAAGAATGCAAACTCTTGTTAAGCGTGTCTCTCCAATGCAACATGGCCAACTACTGGCCCGTCGTGCATGTCACACTCGTCGCACCTTTCTTGCACCCGTGTGGCAAATGTTGTCGCACAAAGTTACACTGTTACACCTCTTAAATGCCCTGTCAGCTGTTTGAGCCGTTTTGTTGATGCTGTCGACTCAACTTGTGCAGGTGACCTACAAGGCTCCAGAGCCCAAGGGAGAACACTTCTTTGCCGAGTCTTTCCACCGGGGAACACTTGACACGTGAGCGCATGACATCCTCCTTGATTGTGAAGTCACCACAAAGCAATTGTGTGTGACGGCCTGTCAATCATCTCTGCCTTCAGTTGGGTGCTGTCCAGCGCCAAGAAGGATGACACCGATGAAGATATCGCCAAGTATGATGGTGAGTGCGCCACGCCCCTCTCCTTTGCCCTCGTTGTCTTCAACATAGTGCTGACTGTGATGGTGGACAGGCAAGTGGGAGGTGGAGGAGATGAAAGACAGCAAGCTGCCCGGTGATAAAGGTCTGGTCCTCAAGTCTCGAGCCAAACATCACGCCATTTCTGCACAGCTGCTGCGACCTTTCACCTTTGACACCCAGCCGCTCATTGTTCAGTAAGCGCGCACCCTTGAAAGTTCCAGAAGATCAGTATCAGTAAGTCACAGTCCGTGTGTGTGTTAAGGTACGAGGTGAACTTCCAGTCCGGTATCGACTGTGGCGGCGCTTATGTCAAGTTGCTGACTCAGACGCCTGATCTGGACCTGGTCAGTGCGATTACACATCACAAGATCTAACAAACTTCACTGAGTGTGACCACAGTAGCACTACACTACACTACACTGAACTGAACCGTGTGTGTGCGTGTCCAGGACCAGTTTGTGGACAAAACTGCGTATACCATCATGTTTGGACCAGACAAATGTGGCGAGGATTACAAGTTGCACTTCATCTTCCGCCACAAGAATCTCATAACTGGAGAGTACGAGGAGAAACACGCTAAGAAGCCTGACGCGGACCTGCGCACGTACTACACTGACAAGAAGACACACCTCTACACACTGGGTGAGACGCACACACCCACACCCACACGCACATGCAGTGGTAGAGCAGGTGTGGCTCATTCGTGTGCCCCTGCAGTGGTGAACCCAGACAACAGCTTTGAGGTGCTGGTGGACCAGATGGTGGTGAACAGCGGCAATCTGCTAACAGACATGAGCCCCCCCGTCAACCCCCCCGCTGAGATAGAGGACCCCGACGACCACAAACCCGAGGACTGGGACGAAAGGCCCAAGATCCAAGACCCGGACGCCGTGAAACCAGAAGATTGGTGAGTGCTCGCCCCGCGACATCAAAAGGCGGGCTCTGACCCGGCTTGAATGAGGTCCGTTATTAAACAGTTGATAAAAGCATCATTTTGCATATGAGTGCAGGATGGTGAGGAGGTTGAGAACAGACTAGTTTAGAAACAAATGGTCCTGTTTGCTTATGCAGTGTGTTGTCTTGAAGGCAGCACGGTGAAAAATGTGACGCGTTCAACTCGCATGACTTCCTGCATATGTGACCATTGGAGTTCTGATTCAGCCATATGGAATTGGAGATGCTCAATATTGGCTTTCTTCCCAGTATCCAATAAGTTTGTCAGCACATATTACTGATACCGATGTATGGTAGCGGCCCTCCCCTCAAATTAATGTCAGGTCACTTCTCGTGTCATGAATGAACACAATCTTTTACTGTGATGTCACAAATAATATGTGGGCAAATAACACACATACTTCAAGATGCAATGGAAGTTTTAGAAAAAATGCTATACTTATTTATGTCGAGTGCAGACTCCGACCCACCGCATCTATCCAGTAACAACCGGTTACCAGGTGATCACAATAACAGTGTCTGCTAGCGTGCTACAAAGTAGCAAGGACCAGGAATGATGTCAGCCGTTGCAGCTGAGTGCAACACTTGTAATGCACAAGTTTCCCATGGTGGCACAGAACTGGGAAGTTTTTAATACGACCAACCTCATCACGAACATTAAGCGGTATCACACGGGAAACTCCTTCGGGATGGCAAAAAAACAGAAAAGAGCGAGCCCTGCCAATGTTGAGTAATGCCTGATTTAAACGTTTTATTGAGCACATCCAACGACGCTACATTGTGCTTAGCTTGCCAGTACATGAGGGTTGGGCATCGTATGAATTTGAACAGTTCTGGTTCAGATTCCTCGTGTCAATTCCGCTTCCTAATGAACAGGGTCATAAAAGTTTGCATGCTTCATGAATTGTTTAATATGAACTTATTGAATTTATTATGAATTTCTTACAGGGCTATTTTCAACCAGTTTATAAATATCAAAGCATTCAACTTGAATATAAATGTTTACAGGAGTACACTTTCACAAAAGATGTTTACTTTGTTTTCTGCCTCAATGTTGGTGTAAGCTATTTTTTAAGACACCCTTATTTTGTTAACACGGTTAAACAGGATATAGCCCAAAGCACTCTTATTTTGAAGACCGGAAGTGTGTTGTGTGGGTTGAGAAGGACCCTTGACTGTTGCTAACAGAGATGTAGTGTGCAAAAAACCAAAAACTTGCCTATCCTTAGCTGTAGTTCCTTTCCTTTTATTTACACCGAACTTCCACATCAGCTAGCATCCCGAAACCCTGGCTTATAGTGGCATGAGACAGACTTAATTTATTGTTTGACTTCCCTGATTCTGACTGCTTGAAGGAAGTCCGACAAAGCGCATCAAAGACGAAGTCAAACTTTTTAACCGCTGCTTCTCAGCTTGTGCTCTCTGGCCTCTTCTTCGTTGGCGTTTGCGGTTATTTTCCGGAATGTTAGTCCCGGTTCCCATCGATGTTCGAGACTCCGCTCAACCCAACACTATATTGTGGATGAAACTATACTCCACATGCATAAAGAAGTAAACTGATTAGTTTTTCCTGATACCTGCTGTTGCTGCCTATTCTTTTGAGTAATATTACTTGATCAAGTCTTTTCCAACATTACACACTACAAAATAAGTAAAAAGTGTATATGATTTGTACTTTTCTGATATTCCACACTAGGACAATAAATAAAAGTACATATGATTGGTGTTTATTGGATCAATATTGATATTGGACGATATTCATGGCTGCAATAGCAGTATCGGATCGGTGTAGTGAAAAAGTTGTTTTGGACAGTTTGTCTCAACAAAATAGTTCTCAGATTAGTCTTAATAACTTGAAAAAATAAGAATCCAATGAAATAATGTTGGCAGCCATATAATTTGGAATTCTGCACATTTTTCTATGTGGCACAAACATGCGTATAAAAGTGCCAAGTATGAAACTCTGGACTAATACAATCGGTGAGATTCCAAAGTGGGCTCATTCAGCACGTCACGTCTGAAAGCCCCCCCCGGCCTCAAGCCCCTGCCATACTGATCCAATCTGATACTGACATTCATCCAACAATGAACGACAGTCACAGTAAGTATGAGGAAAACCGCCCGCTTTGCGGATGTTTTGGAGGCCGTTGGTTCTTAGGGTTTGTTTCTTCGCCTGCGTGGTCTTGTGAGGATCGTCATGCTTTTGTGGCGCGGCTTTGTATGCACGACGGGTGGGGCGTGTTGAACTTCTTTGGTTCTTTGACACCGTGAGGGACTAGCGCATGGCGGGGTTTTGCACTTGCCTAAAACATCTTTTTCGGACTTTGCCAATGACTTTGATCATGTGTCGCCTGCATGCAGGGTCCAGGTGCTGCTGGAGTGCAGTCAGGAACGGACTGCCTCTATCGGAGGGCTTTTATCAGAGATTTTTTTAGATACAGGCTGCCATAATCGCATATACAGGAAGCAGTGGCTCAAGAGGTAGAGCAGGTCGTCCAGAAACCAGAAGGTTGGCGGTTCGATCCTCGCTCCCTGGTGGTCAGAGAGGCTTCGGCTACAGATGTATTTTACCACCACCATTGTGTGACTGAAGAGTGATCGGAATAATGGGTCCACTTCATTGTGAAGTGCTTTGGGTACCTTGAAAAGCACTATAAAATCGAATCCAATATTACTATCATCATCAAGATCGGATTGCGACACCCCTATTACCGGACATCCCTATTTGGAGTGACAACTAAACTATGTTTGTCATTTGTATGCAGGGATGAAGACGCTCCCGCTCAGATTCCAGATGAGAACGCGGTCAAACCAGACGGCTGGTTGGACGACGAGCCGGAGTACATCGGCGACCCAGACGCTGCCAAACCTGAAGACTGGTGTGTCACCGCGGCGACAGTCTACATGAATTAACACAACTGCTCATTCTGATCCCTTTGTGGTGCATGTGTGTGCGCGCCTCTAGGGACGAGGACATGGACGGCGAGTGGGAGGCGCCTCAGATCCCTAACCCTGCCTGTGAGGCGGCGCCAGGCTGCGGAGCCTGGAAGAGACCGACGATTGACAACCCTGACTACAAGGGCAAGTGGAAGGCCCCCATGATTGACAACCCCAGCTACCAGGTGACTTATGACTGCCTGCATTGGATGTTCACTACTCGAACGAGTGCCACCTTCTGACCGAGGAGTTGTTGTTGTTGTTGTTGTTTGTCAGGGCGTGTGGAAGCCCAGAAAGATCCCCAACCCGGCATTCTTCGAGGACCTGCACCCGTTCAGGATGAGCCCATTTAGCGCCGTAGGACTGGAGCTGTGGTCCATGACCTCTGACATCTTCTTTGACAACTTCTTCATTACAAACGACCGCAATGCGGCTGAGCACTGGGCCACAGACGGCTGGGGTCTGAAGAAGGCAGCAGAGGGCGCTGCTGAGGTGACTGCTTTGGATCGCATGAAGCAAACGTTACCAACACAATCCTTCATGTTGAGTTTTTGGTTCGTGGACAAAAATTACATCTTGGTTGTTTACAGCCTGGATTGGTGGCTCAGATGCTGAACGCTGCAGAGGAACGTCCCTGGCTCTGGGTTGTCTACGTCCTGACTGTAGCCTTGCCGCTCATCCTCGTGATTGTCTTCTGCTGCACGGGAAAAGTAAAGTGTACACACACACGCGCATTCGGTTGCTCTGACTGCTGCTGCAGCTGGAGTTCTTTCATGCCATCTATGCCGTGTCGATGATGTGTAGATGGCCATACAAGTGCTGTTGTTAATGACGTTGTCGTTTGATGTGTGTTTGCAGAAGAAGAGTGAGGCCACGCCAGCAGCAGAGTACAAGAAAACTGATCAAGCTCAGCCTGATGTGAAGGAGGAAGAAGAGGCTGAGGACAAGAGTAGCCCAGGTCTTTCGCTTTCTCTCTTTTCTCTTTCTCTCGTGTGCACTGGTCTGACTGAAGGTGTGCTTGCAGAAGGCGAGGAGGGCAGCGGCAGCGAGGAGAATCCTGCAGAGAAAGAGGAAGTAGAAGCTGAGAAGGAGGAAGAGCAGGAGGAGGCGACGGTTGACGAGGTGAAGACTTTTTTTTTTTTCCTTCATATTTACATTTCATCATCCAGTCAGTAGATTGACCTGCTGCTCTACATGTTGTTTCCCTTTTAAATGTCTCCTCTCAGAAGTTGGAGGATGATGTTCTGCGGAGATCTCCCAGGAACAGGAAGGTCAGAAAGGACTGATGACTCTAAAGCAGCCCTGACCTTGACGACCGCCACGCCCCTCCCTCTTAATATTCCCCCCACCCTCGTCTGCCTCCTCTTGTGCTCCTGCGGTCCGAGGCCAGGAAGCCTGAAGTTGGATGTGGACGGGAAAAGATTCCAGACCTCCAATATATGGATGACAGATGATTCCAGTGCGAACAGTAAAAGAGTTAGCGTCCTTTTTTTAAAGATTTTTGTTTTGATCCCAGTTCAGCCAAAACTTCCTGCATCATTCCCTCGCAACAGCCGAGCAGACACACCCAGCACCACCCTGAACCATCAGCCCCTCCCATGAGCAACCTGACAGATTTATTTTTTAGGGTAATATGAGGTGCGAGCTACTAAATAGCCTGACTTGCATATACAACCTTGCAGGTAAACTTGGACTGAGCCGATAGCCCCTTTGGCAACTTTTTAATGAGACGTCAGACATCCATGAGCAGCTTGACCAAAACTCTTACGACGTTCAATTAGCGAGTCAAGATTAATTCTGCAGAAATGGGCAATGGTGATGTTGCATCTTGCTAACATAAAATAGCCTGCAGGCTAACAATAGCATAAATCATTTAGAACTAACATCAAGTCCACTTCCTGCCTCTTCAGCCACCTTTCCCCACCCCTCGCCAGTGGGCAGAGCTTGCTAATCTCTGTAGGACAGTTGGGACGATGCCAGGAAGTGGACGTTGCACAGTTTGATAGCAGTGAGTGTGTTTCGTCTGCCGCACTGATCGCATTGCCACGCGACTCGCTGGTAAGAGTAGCTGCTTCAAAATAATTTGTTATGAGAAAACTGATGTTTTATTTGGATTCCGAAGGCTGAGGCGTTCAACGTCAAAAGGGTCAGTGGAGCTCTGCACTGACAGGCTGCTGGTGGAACAGGAAGTGAATGTTGGAAGGTGTTGAGAAGGGAGTTGAAAAGATGGATCATGTTTGAGGTGTCTTTATTCATCCTGAAACATCCCCCATCTTCCATGTAATTGTTTCCCCCCCCCAATCCTGTTAGCTAGCGAGCTAGTTAGGTTTGCCTGGCGATGGTATCATGTTTTCTTGTGTCCACGTGAAGCAAGCTTGCCTACTAACAGAATGAACACTGTATCAGATCCACTCTGTAGTTCTGCTGCTTGCTCTTTTTTTTTTTTTTTTTTTTTTTTTTTTAAATTTAGTGTTCTTTTTATGTTTCAAATGGCCCTGCCTCTTCCTGCTGAGACGCCGCTGGAAGGTCCAACTTTGACGAGAAATACTGTGACACAAGCTGATGTGTGCACTCAGCGTTGTTTTGATGAATAAAAAGGCCAAATGGAACCGGAAGCAAACTGAATGCTGTTATTTATTTTCACTCTTGCTTTTCAATAGTAACGTCATCTTTCTTTATGCATTAGACTTATGTGTGACAAGGCAAACTGTATAATATATTTATTAATGATGAATAAATGTAATTTTCTGAAAATGCCGCCGGCCAATAAAAAACTAGGGTCCGAAAACGGCAGGTTGGTTGTAACAAACTCTTCATAAACGTCGTTAGCCAAATTTTCTGTTAAAATTCAATGCACGCTAGTATTAAAACAAATACATAAAGCAAAATCAAACTTTTAATAAGGGCTAATCACAATAGTCTGACACTGCTGACACGTCACAGAGAGTAGGCCGTCTATTGGCTCTCCCTATTGTCAATCATGAGGGGGCGGGCCAGCAACATCCCTCGGCTCTCAGAAAGGAAAAAAAAGAGAAAGTTAGCAAAATGGCGGCGTCAACCTGTCTGTTCGCTGGAAAACAATAGAGGCGGAGTGGAGGGACCAAGCCAGCCACTTTTCACTGCTTCCTACACACTCGGCTCGGGGTCGGCCAGGAGGAGGATTGTTTACACCGACAATTCACAACAACAAAAATCAAAGTATGCTTCATTTAAACGCGTTGAGCTAGCCAGCTAGCTAGCTAGCCAGCCCAAAACAGAGCGCTAGCAGCTAGCGGCTACACGGAGGCGGAGGATCAGCTGTTGGCTGAACAGATGCTGTAGCAAGAGCAGACAGCTACACTTTCACAGTAAGTGCTTTTCTTGCATGGACAGTGTTCGTAGTCTGCAAACTCGTATGCTTTTCGTGTCGGCATAACGTCGCCGCTCGTTAAGACGACTAATTTACTGAGTAAGTGCTGGCAAGTTTATGAAGTTGTTACTCGGCTAGCTTCAGGCTGGCTAAGCTAGCTGGCCAGCAAGTTAGTTTGAAAGAAGTCGAGATGCTTCATGTCCACTAACTATAAAAAACAGCACATTTTTGTCAGCCAGGGAAGAAGTTAGCCCAACTTAGCTCCAAAGCAACGTGAAGGGAAACTTTTTCAGGATGTTTATCCAGTAATTGTGATTTTAGTGAGTGCAGGAATGTGCTTGGTTGTACTTGGTTCAGGAAGCATGTAAACACTGTGATTGAGAGCAGTCCAAATGTCTTTTCACCTGGTGTGATTCATGTAGACTTCCAGAAGCTCACACGGAAACTTAAAACAGCTGGTGCACATTCTGTGATTGCTAGCTTCATGAGCTTCCTTAATTCTCCTCTCCGGCAGTGAGTGCCGCTGCGACTGAAGGCCATTAGCAAGACAAAGGTCGCCTCCATGGAGCCAGCACAGGAGTCTTTGTAAAGGGCGAGGGGGGGTGTAGAGACGCCCAGAGTGAGAAAGAGCCAGATTCAGCATTTTATGGACGAAACCTGAGCCGGGAGTCGTTTTGATTGATGATGGCGGATTTTGTTACACCGCGACACAGCGCGGTGATGGAGAGGCTCCGCCGGAGGATCGAGCTCTTCCGGCAGCATCACAACAGCTGCGAGCGCCGCTACGAGAGCGCCACGCTGGAGCGTCTGGAGCTGGAGCGGCAGCAGACCTTCGCCCTGCACCAGCGGTGCCTGCAGGCCAAGGCCAAGCGTTCCAACAAGCACCGTCAGCCCCCGGCCGCCGGAGAGCAGGCCGGCCAGAGGGCGCCGGGAGGAGGCGGCGGAGCAGGAGGCGGGGGAACAGGAGGAGGAGGCGGCGGCGGTGGAGGCGTGGAGCTGGGAGACGGTGTAGGAGCACCGGAACAGAGCAGGAACAGCACGCTGATTGCCGTGAGTCACCTCTGTCACTACGACTAACTAGCACTACTGCCTAGGAGTACACCACTAGGGTGCGTACACACTTGTTTTTGGACCGAGTAAAAAGGACCACAGTCCAGGGGAGACGGGTTTTAGTCCACCTGCCAGAAGACTGAGTGACCGCATAGAATAGAATAGGCTTTATTGTCATCGCACGGTTTGACACAACGAAATTGTGCATCAACGCATCAAAACAGCAGCTATGTCACCAAATGCCAGCTTAACAACGTGATACTAGCAACACCCGACATGAAGCTGAAGTGCGAATCTTTATAAGTCCAGTCAGTTTCCTTGCAGCACATCTCTGGAAACCTTTTAGACATATTTATGTCAATGATATAGTCTAGGTATGGTACAACTGTTTTAAATATTTAAAATCAAGTTTGTGATTTAATTCTATCTGATAAAATGTGACAAGACCTTTTAATTTGATTTCATTCACTTCTCCCCCCAAGTATCAACGAAGTTGGAGCACATTTCATACCTGGAAATAGTGCCTTTGTTTCCTATTGTATTAACATCGAGTCAAGGCAAAAGCAGTGATTGAGCATTCAAAAATCCATAACTCAATTTCTTGCACCCACTCAGACCTGAAAGAGCCTGATTTATGTTGAAAAAGAGTATACTTTAGTCTGCAGCACTTCTTACTTGGGCTTGGTCTTGGGATAATTCATTTACATACCGGTAATTAGTATTATGTGTATATATATATATACAGTATATATAGTTTTTTTTTGTTTTTGTTTTTGTTTTTTTACAATCAAGGCTTTCATATTGAAAATAGGATAATCAGTCCCCGATGACTCTCCTAACCGAGCACACACGCGCAGTGTCACATTTGACCGTCGCTTACGTACGGGGATTGCTTCGTCCCTATATAATCTTCCTTATGTCTCAGGTGATATGTCAGCTGGTAAAAAAAAAAATCCAAAAGTCTGAAATCCGAAGGAAAGTCCTAGTAGTGTATGTGACCTGGTTGAGGTCATGTTGTTGGATGTGTGAGATCGTCGGCCATTGTAATGTTGGTTATCGTTTACATATTAACTGATACTGGTGCCACATTGGTACTTGTGAAACAGTGCTGGCGCTTAAACAGTACCTGACCCAGTACGTTTAAAAAAAAAAAAAAAAAAGAAAACACAAGTTTTGTCCAAAAACAATGTCTTGTTATGGAATTTTGTGCCACGCGATAGTAATTTAAATACTTCAATTATATAATTTAAAAATAGTAATAACTGAGTAATCAACTCACCAAAATGAAATAAAGTTCATAACAAAACACAGAAAATGTGCTAACAATTTGCAAGATTTTACATTACTTAAAGTGCATATAGTTCGAGCAGATATTGATGGTTGGTGCAGCATTATGGCAATGTGCTGTGTTGTAATGTTGATGCTCAGAATTCTGGGATATGTGAATGCACCTTGCTCTCCCTCATTATGATTGGTGGATAATGATGAAGTGTGTTGGTGTGGAGAGCGACCGAGAAACGCGTGTGAGATTACCGTGTCAGCATTGAGCACTGCTGTTGGCGTGTTAAGGTTGGCAAAGTTTTTCAAAAGAGCGTTACCCAGTGTTCCTCTCTGGGACCATTACTTACAATATGTTACTTGCACAATACCACCTTCAAGGACTTGTTGCAGGTGGCTGAGTCTTCATTCATTTAGCACCCAAATGAGGAACTGATAGCCCCCTCCAGTTACTACTGTTTACGTTGGCACCGGTGCCATATGGAACTGAGTTTCAGTACATATGCCGTCCAGTTGAGGTGTGACTTATGTGACTTGCATATGCCTAACGGAGTATTATTTGCTCCACTGACAAAAACACAAGTGTGAACGCACCCTATATCATCATTTTGCATGATGACGACGACGACGACGACTACTACTGCTGCTGCTGCAGCTATATTGTTACTACTAACATCACCATGCTATCCCACCTCCAGTTTGTTCACATTTATCAACCCCCCCACCCCCACCACCACCACCACCAACACTTAAAAACCATGGAAATAGACATCATCTGTTCCAGAGTCCAACTGTCACCCCCATGAAGAGTTGTGGGCATGATTCATTAGCATACTAATGTAAAAAAAGAAAAAAAAAGTCTCTCCACATTAAAGTGATACTGAAATGCATCATGTCTCCTAGCAACAGTGTGAATGACAGACAAGCCAACAAGCCAATTCACGTGGAAGCCCGAACCTAAATACTTTAGTCAAGCTGATAGAGATGTAACGATTACCGGTATTAATGATTACCCTCGGTAAAACTCCCAACGGTTAGTAAAACCATGATTGATAACAGTTATGTTGTAACAGTACCCGACCAGTTATTAGGTTTAGCTGGAAATCACTTTTTCACACAGGGACAGTTTTTTTCTTCCTTAATCATAAAAAGTTTCATTTAAAAACTGCATTTTGTGTTATGTGGTGTCATTGACTAATATTTAAGTTAGTTTTGATCAGAAACATTTAAGTGTGACAAACATGCAAAAAAAAAAAAAAAGAAATTCAGGAAGGGGGTAAACACCTTTTGGCACCAAAAGGTCCATGTGGTGTCTCGCTGCCACTTTGTGTCTTTGGGAGCACTCACGTCAAGAATCACGCCTTAAATGAAGGTAAAAGGAACAAATTAATGACACTAACCAAGGTTCCATTGTATTTGCAATCAAATTTTTAGATACGGAACATTCGGTTCAGTACAGAAGCATACCGATTTCCCACACGGTACACATTAAAAGTGAGGGACGGGAAATGTTTCTCATGTTGGACATCTACTCTATAAACAAATATAGTCCAGCCTTACTGTGTCATACAGTTTCAAAATGTATCCCCACCCGTATTTTGGGCTATGCTATATTCATAATAAGATTTGTATTATTTATTTGAGAAAAGTTTGGAAAATTTCTCGCCAGCAGATTTGCAGTTTGTTTCATTTTCCAAAAAAAATCATTCAAGCTCTTTGTACAAAAGCAATGCAGTTTTGTTTCTTGTACTGGAAAGTAGCTGAACCGTGACCTTTTAAACCAATGTGCACACTGAACTGTGATTACAGCGTAGCGTTCCACCCCCAATACATACTGTACTTTACATGAGTTTGTTACCACGGTGATAGAAGAGCAGCCAAAACAACCTCAGCATTCCTTTCATGATAAGACTTCATGCATACTTGACATTGTTGGTTGCAGCCACCATCCAAGACTACCAGACACTTTATTTATTGATTATTAGGGCTCAGGCACTGACGTGCAAAGGCCATCTTAAAACTTGATATTTCATGGGTCCCAAATGTGAGCCACCAAAGCTCACACAGCAGCGCCCCTGTTCAACTTTGAAAAAATTAGCCCTTGCTACTAGTTTCACGGAACGCCACAAAATTTGTTGGCGACGTCAATCATGAGAGGATGCATAAAAAAGTCTCAAGATCCGTGTTCCGAAACCATTTTGGTTTCTGGCAGCAATTTTGGGCGAAAACCAGGGGGTGTATTTGAACAAACTAGTCCTAGTCACTTTGACCAAAGGAGCCCAAATGATAATCAGGGATACGAGCCAGACTTGTGGCACTATATTGCAAAGGATTTTAGGCTGTTCCATAAGATGTGGGCGGGGCATGGCAGCAAACTGTGATGATTGATCAATCTGCAACTAAACCTTAAACGTTAAACACCCGCAAGGTCAGATCTTCATCATAATTGGTACATATGATGAAGATGAGACCTTGAAGCTATACATAGTCACTTCCTGAATTTGTCTCAGCGCCACCCAGTGGCAACAGGAAATGCAATGTGCATGCTCCTTGACTCACGTGAACCCTGGGTTGCGTGGAGGTATGAGGGCTCATTCAATGCCGCTCGTTGCTTTCATTTTACTGTTTATCTTATGATTTCATGTACTTGACGTAAACAAAGACTTTGCATAGGTAGCATTAGACTTTACTCCATGTTAGCATCATTAGTTTTAGTTGACCACAATGTGCTGTTCCGTGATCACTGGAGTAGACAGGACACTAATAGCCTGAATGCTGTGCACCCCCCGAAGCAGGTGTGTTTCCATGGCAACAAGAGGGAGGGCTCATACCAGTATTTCAGGTTCCAGGTTTCAGTGACTCACAGAAGCCTCTCAGAGCGGACGGCAGGCTTGTCCTTGTGTGGAATTGTCGTCTTCTTTGCCTGACGCGTGTGTCACAGTGGAGACATTTTTTTTCAAAACCAGCGCAACCAAAACCTTCTCATGTCCGTGTCTTCTTGGTAAACAGGCTGCCGGTACTGTGTGATGATGTAATCATACGCCACAACCGGACCAGAGCACATCTCTGATCCAGACTGTGAGGATACCGCGCGGGCCGATCAGGAAATTCTTGGCATAGTTTAGTGGTGCCCGCCATGGCGCCTTTGTGCTCATGTGACTCAGTTCTCTGAGGGCCCGGTGTGTCCTCATGAAGGAGGCTCGAGGACAGTTCGTTCATCAGACTGTTTATAAGCTGCTCGATTGTCTGAGGTCCCTTTCTTACTCTTTACATTTTAACTTCATGGACGTAAGCATCTCTTTTAGATGAGCTGTAAAACATCTAATGTCATCACCACAAGTCGTTTTGCTACTTATAGAAATTAGCTTTTAATGGCACGAGGACAAGGTGTCGTCTAAAGAAATTCACCCAGCCAGAAGGAGAGCAGAGGTTAGCTTGGTAACCTCGTTAGCAAAGATCCATGACTACGAGATAAAAAACAATTATCTAAACTTTTGACGGCTGTGGGCATCATTGAAATGACCCGTCATGTGACCAGAGAGCCACCTGTTCCCACTGTAGCAGTGTGATGATCAGCTGATGCGCTCTGCTTTCCGCATATTTCCGTCGGATAGTCTGGTCCCCACTCTGAGGAGGGTCTTCGTCTTATGTAAGGCTGCCTGCAGCTGCTTCTATTAACACCACATCCGCTGCAGCGCCCTCTGCAGTGTCAGGTTGTTGTTTTTTTTATTTGTCACATTAGAGCAGGGGTTCTCAAACTCAATTTACCTGGGGGCCGCTGGAGGTAGAGTCTGGGTGAGGCTGGGCAACATCAAGTGCTACTACTCTCAAGTAGATGAAATCTATAAAGTGGAAGCACAACACAAGTAAATATTGAGTGTCGTGATGTATTCACTGGAACGAGAGGCGAATGACCGGGTAAGGTTGAACAGCACGGCCATGTAAAACGGAAACTAAACACATGACCTCTTGATTGAACAACACACTATTTAGCATTTGAATAGAAAAATAAACATTTCTTATACTAGACAGTTTTCTCTGCGAGCATGGTGATGAACAAAATGGCTGTTCATATCTGTCATGGCACCCGTGTGTCCTATTTTCCTCAGGCACTTCCTCCATACTGCAAAGTCCTTATCTATGACTTATCCAACGATGTCTCGTCCACACTATGAGTCCACTCTTTTGATTTTAACTATTCTGGCCATCTTTCCATTTAACTTGACAGGCCAGTCCAGCATTACATGACATTTATTATAATTTTTTGTTATTATAATTTTTTTCTATGACGCTTATCCTCATTAGGGTCGCTGGGGTATGCTGGAGTCTATCCCAGCTGACTTGGTGAGAGGCCGCATTTACATCATTCTTTGATGTCCGGTCGCAGGCCGCAAAATATGATGTGGCAGGCTGCATAATATGATGTGGCAGGCCGCAAATGACCCACGGGCCGCTAGTTTGAGACCCCTGCGTTAGAGTATTCTGACAGTTCTGTGTTTTGGTGTCCAGTTGCAGGAGACGGTGAAGAGGAAGTTGGAAAGCGCTGGTTCTCCACTTGGCAGAGACCAGGTCAACGGTTTCGCTGATGGCTTCCCCCCCAGCAAGAAGGCGTGTATGGATGCCACCGCCAACGGTTCCCCAATGGACTCCAAGCTGGGGATCAGCGATTCGCTCAAAACCAACGGCACACATGGGCCGGCCGGCGAGTCGGCAGACGGCAACAAGGAGGCGGGCTCTGAGTTTCAGCGCAAGGAAATGAAGCAGGAGCCGGACGACATCCTTCCCATCATGCCTCCTTCAGGAGGAGGCGGCAACAACAGCCTGCTCCCCGACCTCAACCTCAACGAGCAGGAGTGGACGGAGCTGATGGAGGAGCTGAACCGCACAGTGGCCTACGAGGACATTCAAGACATCCTTAATGATGGCTTTGAAGACCGCAAGGACCCTCTCGAGATGACACCAAATCCAGGAAGCACTGGTGGCACCGGGGGCGGAGGTGGTGGCGGCGGTGGTGCACAGGCCACCCAGAATCTGCTTTCTCTGGATTTGGGCAGTGTCAAAGCCGAGTTCTCCCCAGCCTCATCAGCCTTTGATCAGGACTCTCGCACTGGTTCCCCCCATGTCAGGTCCACGTCTTCTGGACCTCCTCCTCCTCACCCCACCAGCTCTCCTGTCGCTACTTCTTCAGCCTCCTCCCCAGCTGTGCCCCTGTCCCAACAGGCTCCTGCCCCCAGGCAACACCAGCCTCCCCCCAACCACCTACTTCCTCCAGGCCCCCCAGTACCCAAAGACCTGTCCCCTGCCCAGCAGCTTCAGCAGCTGGCAGCTCAGCAGCAGAGAGCCCAGCACCTGCACAGCCAGCTGCAGCACAAGCAGCCACAAGCGGGGGCCAAGTTCCACTCCCAGGGCCCTCACGCCCATCCGTCATCCTGGACACAAATAGCCAAACCATCTCAGAGCCCACTTGGGGGGGCGTTTAGCATGGACAAGCCTACAAGCCCCTCCTTGTACCCACAGGATTTCAATTCTAACGCTCAGAAGCAGCTACTGATATCCGGTCAGCCCACCAAGAGTTCTCCCAAGGCGGGGGCCAACAGCTACATGCCAGTGGGCGGTGGGCACCCCAACATGTTGGGCCATCCGGCTCAGGGGCCGCCTCTCAACCACCCGCCAGCACCCGCGGCTCAGGCCCAAGCAGCCATACTGAATTACAACAACACCAAACCCCTTTCACACTTTGAGGCAGGACCCGGTCATCCCAGGGCCCCCATCAACCAGAACCAGAACAAGGCGGCGCTTCTGACCCTGCTTAGACAACAACAGCAACAGCAGCAGCAGCAGATGAAGCAGAAGAACAACATGAACTTCCGGCAGCATCTCTCACACTCGCAGGTAAGAAGCTCACAGCTCTCTCTGTCTATCTGGTTGTGTTTAGGTCAGGTGCTGGTGCTTGTTCTGGTTTTACCCCAGCAGATGTGACTGACTCGAGTCCATTGCAGAAAAATTTGAATTGAGTGTGGGTAAAAGTGACTCAGGGAGCTCTTTTGTTCTGGTTCTGACCACTGGAACATCCTCAGTGTGTGCATGTGTGCGTGCATGCTGAGCATCTGGTTGCTAAGGCGCACTGGAAGATGATGACAAAACAACCTTTCATATTGGCTACAGTCTGTTTATATATAGCTGCTCCTTCTTGTTTCCTCGGAATATGGGAAACACCACCACATGTCCCCTTTTAGCCGAAAACCTCAGGTTCTTGCTTATAGAGACCGTATCACCTTCTTTGCTTGATTATTTGTGCTACACACAGTGCAGCCTGTAGAGGTCACTAGTGAGCCAACCATACACTTTTACTGATAACAACTGAGACATCTCCTCCTCAATCAGGACCAGAACTCCTACCCTGCCCCTCCTCAAGGCCCAAATCCCTCCAACACGATGGTATCCACGCCAGGAAACAATGGCCTGCCCACTCAGCCTGGGGCGAACGCCATGGCGGGTAACCATGGTAATACAGCCTACCTGAACAGCCAGGCTGCGGTGGCAGCTGCACTCAAGCAGCAACAGCATCAACAGCAGATCTTGGAACAGCAGAAACAGCAGCAGTACCTGCAGAGACAGCAGCTCATGGCAGAACAGGCATGTGACGCAACATCCACTCACAGACTACACATTTAGTGTGCTCATGTCATCGCCTCACCATCTGATGACGGTCCCGCCTTTTAAGTTTGATCTTTTTTGATTCCATCCAGGAGAAGCAGCGACAGCAGGACCAGCAGCTGCAGAGACACCTGACCCGACCCCCGCCACAGTACCAAGACCAGCCGGGCCAGCAGGCCAATCAAAACGCTTTCCCACAGCCGCCAGTCAGCCAGTTTACAGGTGAGATGCATTTGGAATGTGTAAATGATTGAACTTTTGTGTTGTGCGGTGTGGTTGTGCATCATAAATCATCACCATGAGCGTGTTTCGACTTTTAGTGGACCAGTGCTATGCAAATGAGGCTGTTAGCTCGTTTGCATAGCACACATAGATTGGTTAATCATTCATATGAAAGTAAGGTCGGCTTCTGTGTGGACGTATTGTGTGTTTTCATTAAAAAAAAAAAAGAAAAGCAGTTCGTTGGCATTGATGATTTTTGATGTTTGTGTTCAGCTTCCTCTCAGCCAATGGCCAGTGTGGCTTCCATGGGAGGCCCTGCCCCTGGACCGCAGCGAATGTTCCCCCAGAATCAAGGAATGATGACAATGAACATGACTCAGAGTGGCGGCCCGGCGGGTGGTGTAGCTCCACCCTCAGCGGCGAACCAACCTGACATCAGTCTTCCATCCTGTGGAGGTGGTGGAGCTGGCGTGGACGTCCAACAGGTCCTGTACAATAACATGAACCTTCACACGGGTCACCCGCCCCAGCAGCGCCAGCCTATGGGATCCATGAGCACACCCTACAGGCAGAATCTCCTGGCCCAGCAGCAGCAGCACCTCAAGGCACAGCCAAACGCCGCCATATTGAAACAGCAGCAGCTGGCCACTGCCCGCATGCCTGGCTCCATGCAGGCCACCATGGGAGCCAACATGGCGACTTCCATGCCCGGCACGATGCAGGGAACCCAGAACGCCGTGTGGCAGCAGCAGCTCGCCAACCAGCCGCCTTCCAGTAACACCGGCCTTCCCCCCAACGCCTTCACTAACCCTCCCAACGCCTTTCACATGCAGCAGTCTCGCATTCCCAAAATGGCTCCCGGCGCTGCCGCCTTTAGTGCCAACCCCGGTGGCCGGCCAATGGGAGCGATGATGCAAACAAGCATGCCGGTCGCCCAGCAGAGGGCGGCGCCCAACCCTCAAAGCCTGGGCCAGCCGATGGCCAACCAGCAGCAGGCGGCTCAGAACCAGAACGTCCTTCCCGACCTAGTCGCGTTTGGACCGACACAGAGCAACGGTCGCCAAGGCCTGCCGTGTAACCAAGGTTACCAGGTGAGCAGGACAGCCAATCAGCAGCAGCTCTCCTTCGGATATAACGCCGCGGCCGGGAGCTTTGCCGCCGAGAGTGACCTGGTGGACTCGCTGCTGAAGGGCCAGAGCACCCAGGAGTGGATGGCCGACCTGGACGAGCTGCTCGCCAGCCACCACTAGGCCACGCACCTACTCAACCTGCTGAGCTGACGGGGGCGGAGTCTGAGCGTTGGTGTGAATGTTACTTCCTGTCTACTGTCTTTCACTGGCCCTCACTGGACCGCCACCATGGACTCGCTGAGCACGATCATTGGGAACCTTTCTGATGCATGCTGGGAGTTTTGTTCTTTGCCTTGTGGGCGGAGCTTGTTTCTACTTCTGACACGCTTGATCTGGCTTCCCAGCGTTTGTGTGTAAATGTCTATAAATCTATTTTTTGTATGTAAACCTTTGCTAATGATCTGGACATAGATGTTATTTTTATATATGGCAGACAATTTTTGTAAGTATTTTCTACTTTTGATATCTCTGTAAAACAAGAGTATTATGTAAATATAGTTCTACTCGAGAAGCCTCTTCTACTGTGTGTTCTTCACTCTGTGGTTTTCAAAGTCCATAGCGTTTTTGCTGTGACTAGTCAAAGAAGCTCATTGTGCGGCCACGCCCACTGTCCATTGGTCAGTGTAGCCCCGCCTCCTGCAGGTGTATCACTACGGAGTCCAGCTGACGTTCGGGACTCCTTGCAGTGACTCTAGCTGAGATGCTTGACCAGGTCGTCTGCCTCGCCGCTGTCACCACCATGGGGGTCCTTGAGCAAGGTGAGGTGCATGCTGGGAACTTGTACTGTTTTTACTGACACAAGCTGAACAAACTTTATTTTAACATGCGTTTGTGCAGCCTACTTCTCGCTGCAGGTGATCTACGCCAGGAGGAAGTTCTCTGTCTCCCCTCCTTCTACATCTGGACCGCCACAGTTTGAAAGGGTCTTCAGAGCTCAGTGAGTTGTTGCTGAGTTGTGTTGGTTTTGTCATGCATGATTTATTGCGGGGAGAAATTTCATTTTGCACCCTTTTAGAGTCAATTGCTCAGAGTATTTTCCCATCTTCATCGCCACCTTGTGGACATCTGGAGTATTCTTCAACCAAGGTGATGTCACCTGACCTTATGTAGGCATGTTGGTTTACATGTGCAAGATGTTCACACTGTGTGTGTGTGTGTGTGTGTGTGTGTGTCAGGTGTGTCTTCAGTATGCGGCGTGCTCTATCTGTACGCACGCCTACGTTACTTTAAAGGTTACTCCCAGTCGCCGCAGGAACGGTGAGTTGTTTGTGATCATGATGAATATGAGATAAAGTCATCCTTCATTGTTATTTTTCTTGCCAGGTTGGCGCCGCTCTACTTGAGCGCTCGTCTTCTTTGGCTGCTCATCGCCTTCTCCTGCGTTGGTATCTTTTTGTGCTTCTGGCGGATGTACGCGGACGGGGACCTACTGCAGCTGCTCGGCGCCTGACGGCTCACCTACAACAAATAAAAGTTGAATCTTGTGAACTCTCAGGAAGCTTGTTTTTTTTGGAATAATATTAATAATAGACCCAATCAACATGTGACCATGCAAAAGAAAAACAATCACAAACTGTCATAACATTTGTTTGGAGCAAAAAAACAAGACTTTGGACTTGTCTACGTGATGGATATATCGGCTCCAATGACCTTGTGCTGACTCCTGTACTGCTATCTCACGTGTGGAATTTGTCATGTGTCTATTTTTGTCCTGTGTGCAGCAGTTGTTTGCAGCATCCCTTCAAACTTTCCATGTGACAGCAGCTGCTTCCTTTCTTTGTGTAATGTCATCCACACAGGCACCGCCCCACCACACAGCCACCCAATCCGTGTTGAGTGCATCAGAAATACCGTACATAAATACACTGCAGACAAATTAGGCACCAAAAACAATAATTGTGATTTCTTTCTGGTGCCTAACTGTTTCCCAAGTATATTAGTGCGTGTGTGAATTGTATACACTTATACAATTGAAAATCTGAAATTAACTACAGTTTATTTTTTAGAAAGACGCTTTATGAAAGTAAGTAGATTTACTTGTATTCACTTATAGCCCAGCTTTGACCCATCCAATATGGCGGCGACTTTGACGTACGGGTCACCGTTCGATGCGGCACCTGTCTGTTTTTGTTTTTGTTAGTTATTTATTTACAACGATTTAAAACATTCTTTCACTCGGGGACTTGCCTGGGGTACTCGTTATTTCAGAGATAAATGAAACATGCAAGAGTGTACAGAAACTTCCAACAAGTTTGCGGCGTAGCTTGTGTCAGAATTATGCTAACTTGAAATTGCAACCCAGCATCTCTACTGCGCATGTCAATGTCTGAACCGCCGTTGCATTTACTGATCGCGGGAAAGTATACTGAGCTGAAAATTAGTGCGTAAAGACATCACTATGAATTGGACCCATTGTGATTTCTTTATGCACTAATTTGTGTGAAATTACAAGACGTCACGTTCAGTCTCTTAATTTTAAATGTGAATAAGTTTAAGTTCAAGTCAATCGACAGCATGATGTGTCTTTACAGAATCTTCATATTCTGAATGTTTATAGACAGTATATATGTACGGTACAAGACACACATATAACATTTCTGTCTTGTACTCTTGCAAACTTCTTATCGTATGTTTGTTTCTTTTAGAACGTCTTTTCAACGTTGGAAGTCTCTGGGCGATCATGAAGCTGAAGTTGTCGAAGTGTCCCTGAACAATTCAGCGGCTCGAGCCAGGCGGGAGGAATGGTGATGGAAATTTTGGCTCTTTTTAGAGAGCCGGTTATTTTGTCTCGGCTAAATTAATTTATTACCAAATTATTTGCATTGTGTAAAATTAATTTCTATTGTAAAAGTACATGATATTAAATGCTTATTATTTCATTTGATTAATTTAAATTTTCTACAAAATATGATATAATGTTACATTATAAAATACAGAAGGAAAGACACATCTTAATAAACACATTAGGTCAAATCTCTTCATGCATATTTCTTACGAACGAATCGGCTCTAAGCACCACTGCATTTTTAGCCCCGCCCCTCCCTCCCCCTGCTCAGTGTGGACACAGAGACGCCGCAACACATCTTGACCAAAGACATTCGCCTTCAATAGAAAAAAACGAGGAAAAAAACTGGCTCCCAACGGCGCGAACCGGCTCCTGTCGTTCATTTGAAAGAGCCGGCTCTTACAGCCGATCCGTTCGCGAACGACACATCACTATTGAGGAACTTTTGTTGTCACGATTGTTTGATTGTTGGCAACTTTTCAGCTGAGGACGCAGAGGAAACAAACACGACACAAGAAAAGAAGCCGTCGAGCGCAGCCTGAGAGGAGCGGCTTTACGGCGGAGGAGAAGGCATGGGCTGCGGCCACAGCAAGGTGAGAGCCGCCGACGGCGACCTCAGCACGGAGGCCGCCGCCGAGAGGGAAGACCCGGCCTGGCGCCTTTCGAGTTGGCCATACAAAACTACTCAACTATACTGCGCTACTACAGAACAGTAAACACTACACTAAAGACAACACTTACTCTACTTTATTATGGTAAACACTACATTAAACACCACCCTTTTACATGACATTGCATTACATTACTACAGGAAACACTACAACAGTAAGCACTACGACAGTAGACACTACTAAGCACTACATTACTGCACGAAACACACTATTACATACATTACTACAGTAAACAGTACACTAAATACAACAGTACTACACTACAGCAAACACTACAGTATACTAAACACAATACTACATTACTACACCGAAAACTACGCTAAACAACACAATTAAACTACATTACTGCAAGGGATGCCCCAGGGTTTTATGCTGCTGATTCTGACACCGATCATCCATGAGGGAGCCGATATCGATTAAATGGATTGATTATACATTTTTGTATTCATTTATGATGAGTGCTATTGGCCAGGGGTGCCGACTTACTTTTCCAAGAGAACATATATCCCTCGTGACACTTACAGAGGATGGGACGTCTTCTTTTGGGAAACTTTGCTTGTGAGAGTACATTGGCGGAGCTCTAGCGGGACATCCAGGCAGCACAAAGGTGGGCTCCACGTGAGAGAGCAGTCGGCAAACCCGGTTACCCAAAACACGACACTGCATTCGGTGATCGTTACAGGCTGCGATGGTACGAGCCACACATTTGTGATCAGCGTTGGCATATGCCAATCATGTGATTTTTCACAGAAATCGGCTGATGCTGATCGGTGGCCGATCGATTGGAGCATCCCTAATTACTATAATAAACACAACACTACTACACTAAATTATAAAGGGAAACACTATACTGTACTAAACACAACACTACATTACTACACTAAACACAACACAATTACAGTCCATTACTACAGTAAACACCAAACACAGCACTATTACTCTACTACAACACTAAACACCACCCTTTTACAGTACATTACAGTAAACACTACTAAACACTACATTACTACACTAAAAAGTACACTAAACGCAACACAATTACGGTACTGCACTACAGTAAACACTACTAAACACAACACATACACTACATTACTACAGTAAACACTATACTAAACACAACACTTATCCACTACATTACTACAGTAAACACTATACTAAACACAACACTTATCCACTACATTACTACAGTAAACACTATACTAAACACAACACTTATCCACTACATTTCTACAGTAAACACTATACTAAACACAACACTTATACACTACATTATTGCAGTAAACACTGTACTAAACACAACACTACATTGCTACACTACATACTACACTAAACACACTATTACACTATAAAACACTATAATCTATAAAACACTATACTAAACACAACACTTATCCACTACATTACTACAGTAAACACTATACTAAACACAACACTTATACACTACATTACTACAGTAAATACTATACTAAACACAACACTTATACACTACATTACTACAGTAAACACTATACTAAACACAACACTTATACACTACATTACTACAGTAAACACTATACTAAACACAACACTTATACACTATATTACTACAGTAAACACTGTACTAAACACAACACTTATACACTACATTACTACAGTAAACACTGTACTAAACACAACACTTATACACTACATTACTACAGTAAACACTATACTAAACACAACACTTATACACTACATTACTACAGTAAACACTGTACTAAACACAACACTTATACACTACATTACTACAGTAAACACTGTACTAAACACAACACTTATACACTACATTACTACAGTAAACACTGTACTAAACACAACACTACATTGCTACACTACATACTACACTAAACACACTATTACAGTACTTTGCCACAGTAAACACTACACTACATTACTATTGTAAACACTATCCTAAACACAATATTGCATTGCTACACTAAAAACTACACTAAACACAACACAATTACAGTACACTACTATAGTAAACACTACATCTCATTGCTACAGTAAACACTATACTAAACACAGTACTACATTACTACACTAAACACAACTACAGTACATTAGTACAGTAAACATAACACTACATTACCAGACTAAACAGTATGTTACCACAGTAAACACACAACACAACACTACTACACTACATTACTACCGTAAACACTAAACTAAACACAACACTACATTACCACACTGAAAACTACACCAAACACAACACAATTACAGTACATTACTACAGTAAACACGACACTGCTTTACTACAGTACTGTAAACACTAAACTAAACACAACACAATTACACAGCATGACTACACTAAAAACATACATTACACTGAACACCACCCTTTTACACTACATTATTACAGAAAACACCACAGAACATGTTATACTACATTATAACAGTAATCACTACTACACTACATTACTACACTAAAGGCAACTCTCTTACACGATATTTATGCTACGGCAAGTACTACACTACATTACCACATTAGAGTACTACACTACAGTACTACAGCAAACACTACACCAGATACAAGACATTATTACACTACATAATTACAGTGAACACTACAGTAAACGCAACACAATTCCACTGCATGACTAGAGTAAACACCACACCACATGACAACGCTACACTAGACAGTAAAGGAGAAAGTGAGACTTGAGTGAACTTTGGTTTCCTGTTTGAACGCTAGCTAACTGACACCACTCATTTGATTCTTTTCCCCTTGATTGACACTTCCTTGCTGTTTAGTCAGACTTCCATCATGTAGTGACGTTGTGTGTGTGTGTGTGTGTTGTAAATGCACGTGCTGACCCCAGCAGAGACATGTAGGCTGCAATGATGTCATGCCCACCTGCTGTCCAATCAGAGACCAGACTGTTTTAAAACCTGGTGACTTCCTGGGCTCCCGTGGCCTGACAGGCGCGTCTTATGTAACATCGCATAAAGCTTTGATTAGCTCAGAATAGAAATGTTATCTCTTTAAGTGGATTGCTTTAGCCAGTGTAGCCGCTAGTTAGCTTAGTTAGTGATAGTCATTTCATCGGGTCGCAAGAACATGAAAAAAAGTCTTCTCCGGGAGATTATGTTTACTTGGTGACATCATTGATTGCCCCCACCCCCACCCCACCTCACGTCTAACTTTTTCCTCTCCTTTTTTTTCTTCCACCAGAAGAAAAGTAAGAAAGGCAACAAGTCCACCAAAGATGGAGGTCAGTGTGTGTGTGTGTGTGTGTGTGTGCGTGTGCGTGCGTGTGTGCTTCTTATCAGACAGGATGTTAACATTGCACGTAAACGTCAGTGTCAGCCAGTCAGATTTGTGCGCAGGCAAGCGTCGCGCTCACGTGGCGTTGGAGAAACAACTGGAGCGCTTTGAGTGGCAGCTGATCATCTTAAAGGAAGTGCTCTCGGCCAATGGCAACACCGAGAGGGCGGAGCTTCTCAAGGAGCACGCCGACGAAGAAGTGTGCACGCTCGTGCTCGGCATCCTTGACAAGGTGAACTGCTTGCTCGCTGTTGGCGTGAATGCCACATGCGAACGCGTCACATTGTACGTGGACAGCTACACTGATGATAGCGTGTCACGTTCAGGTGAAGACGGAGACGGCGGCTCGCATCAACGCTGTCCATCAACAGCAAAGTCAAAAAGTTTCAGAGCAACACCAGCGCCATGTGCATGGTAACACGCACCCTCACACACATGCAAGCCGTCAATCAGCGCCTCACTTTGTAACCACGACGACCAAGCTTATTTATCTTCATCATCGCCAGTAAAAACATCTATAGTTTTATCTATGTAGATGTGTGTGTGTTATCATCACCAGAGCTGCAGAAAGCTCATGAGGAGGTCAAAGGTCATCTGACTGAGCGTTTCCAGGAGGCTGAGAACCACTTGAAGGTAAAGTGAACGTGGCACCCTCTGGTGGACGTCATCAGCCTGTTGATATGTGTGCGTGTGAACCCAGGCTGAGGTCAGTGGGCTGAAGGCGGAGCTAGAGTGTTACAAGCAGCTGAAGAGGCGTGTCCAAGACTGCACCTTCAAGAAGGATCTGATCAGGAACATCCAGGTGTGTGCGCGTGTGTGTATACACGCGCGTACGTGTGTGTGTAATAACATGTTTGTGCGTGTGTGCGTTTCAGGCGCATGGCAGTCCAGGTGTGTTCTGGGAGTCTGAGCAGGAGTCTTTACTGTTCGTCATTGAGATGAAGAGTGAGCGTGTGCAGGAACAAAACAGAAAGTTGCAGCAGATGGAAGAACTGGTGAGTTTGTTCTCGGTCTCTGACTCTAACGTACTCGTGCTTCATGCAGTCGTTGATGTAGACGTTCACGGAGTCGTTCATACAGTCACTCATGCAATCAACAGCAAAAATGTTGAAATCGGAATAAAGTCACAATATTAACTCATTCAATCCCAGACGTTTTTCCAAATTCAACCCCTTGAGTACCGGCCATTTTAGACCATTTGGACCGATTCCTGATCTTGTGTTCTATGGCTGTAAAAACATGGAACCTACCAAAAGAAAAATTAGACTCTCGTATTTCATCCTACCTTTTTCTGTTCTTTAGTAATCAGCAGTAGAACATACAGTAGGTAACTTTCAGGGAAACATCAATTCCTAACACGAAAAAAGGGAGAAAAACAGCTTTTTGTGAAAAGATACATTTCAAGCATAAGTTTCTCTTTGACACAATGTTTTTGCTTTTGTGACAGCTCCAATATCTAAGCAACTATACCACAACTTGCATGTGTTAAAATTTCCCTACAGTGGCTAACCTTCTGCACGCTACACTCCTCCACGCTCTCTTACTTCCTCCTGGCTGTCGAGCGCCGTTGATCCATGCAAAAGATCCATGCCCAGTGCTCATCAAATGCTCTTCTGCCACCGTGTGGTTTAAAACTGCATGAAACCTGGCCTCTTTTAGTGCGCACTTGCGTCATCGCCTCCTTTTGCTTCTCGCGTAAAAAAAACGTAAAAGGCGTATGAATACGTCTTTGGGAACGAGCGTTCGGGTTTTTAAAAAAAAAACGTAGAAATACATCTTTGGTATTGAATGAGTTCAGAGGAAAAAAGTTGCAATCTAAGAAGAAAAAGCTGTAATTTTACGACAGTAAAGTTGTAATATTGTGAGGAAAAATAACGTCATTTTAGTTATAAAGTTATAATATTACGAGAATAAACTCAAACTATCATGGTAATAAAGTCGTCATATTTCGAGAAGAAAATGTATAAAAGCAAGTTAAAATAGTTGGAAAAACAACAGCAGAATTAGAAAAAAAACAGCTGTAACTTTACCGGAATAAAGGGAAGGTATTAAGAGAAAGAAGTCACATTTGAAGGAGAAAAAAAGTTGCAATTTTACGAGAGTAAACACTAATAAATAATAATAATACTATAAATAAATGATAATAAATGCCATTTTAGAGTTGAAATATTCAAGAAAAATATGTTATTTTTTAAAAGTCGCAATATCATGAGAAACAAACCCAAACAAGGTTGTAATTTTTTTTTTTGAAAAAGCTATAATACTATGAAAATTAAGTCAAAATATTCTGAGAATAAAGCTATTATATTACAAAAAGAAAATCTAGAGAAGAAAGTTTAAATCGTTGAAAAATGAAAGAAACAGGCAAAAACAAGACCGCAGAAATGCAACAAACAGCTGCTTGGCATTTTTATGAGAATAAAGTCAAGACATGAAGAGAAAAAAAGTCGAAAGACGAAGAAGAAAAAAAAAGAATAAACTTGTAATATTATGAGGAAAAATTGAGTTGAATAGAGTTGACATTAAAGGCGTAGATGTAGTTGCTTTTATAGCAGTTAATATAGTCATTGATGTCTCCATTGGTGTAGTTGTTAATGGTGTAGTTCATGCGGTCGCCCATGCAATCATTCATGCAGTAGTTCATGACCTCCTTGTAGTCATTCATGTCTTTGTTGGTATGGTTGTTGATGGAGTCGTTAATGCAGTGGTAGTGTCTTAGTGGATGTAGTAGTTAACGCAGTCCTACATGTTGTTGTAGATGTAGTGCTAAATGGGGGCATTATTGTCATCTTTCTAGTCACTATAGTCTTTAATGTAGTAGTTAATGTAGTTGTTGTTGTACAGGCAGAGGAGAAGAAGAGTGTGGAGGAGCGTCTGGTTCAAGTGTCACAGCACAATGATGATCTGAGAGGACGTCTGGACAACACACACGCTGTCCTACAGTAAGACACTACAGTAACATTATTTACACTAATTTGACATTAACAGTGCGTGACAGCTATTATTTACTTTTACATTCCAGCAACACTACATGACACTTATTATATACATGAACTTGACATGTTGATGCTGTTAAGCTCGCTGTTGCTGTGCAGGCAGCTGTCCAGGGAGCATCGGGACATGAAGGTGGCGCTAGAGAGGCAGCTGGCGCTCAACCAGAAGCTGGCACGGGAGAAAGAGCAGCTAGTCTTCAAGCTGACAGACTCCTGTCCCGCCATCAACATGGCCGCCGCCGTCACCATGTTGCCCGAAGTCACACCGTCGTGACTGTCACGCCGTCGCTCGCGGCCGCCATCTCGGTGTTTTGGTGTCAGATTATACCGGACGAGATGGAGACGAGTCCTACTTTTATTTCATGGATGTTTTACAACGTGATGATGTCACTGCCTTTTAAGGAACTTCCTCTGCCCAGGCAGTGCCAACATGCTTGTAAATGCTTCAAAACAAATGTTTAACGTGAAGATTCAGACTTTTTCAAAATGTTTACATGTTGACGGGTTAGCACGTTAGCATGTAGCACCACGTTGTTGTGTGCCAAAAACCCCGTTCAGTGTTGTGAAAATGAGAACTGTCGTCAAGCACTCGCACTTTTTCACACGCATGCTTGTAATTTTTTCTTGTTTTCTTCCACTCTCCCATCGTTCCTTTCTTAGTTGTTTTGGAGGATCTTTTTGTTACAACTCAATAAAAAGTTCAAACAGCAATGATAAAAATGATTAGTTAATTCATTAATTGAAATATGATTATCATACTTTATGTTTTGATGGCGTAAAAAAGGACTTACCTTGGAGTGTGCAACTCGTTGTGTGACCACTGGGGGGCAGCAGAGGACTTCCTGCCACATCTCGTTCGCGTGTGTGACGTCACATGACGTTAACAGGTTTTTCATTCTGAAAACACTAATGTCCCTTCTTATTGCGGGACGTGCATGTGTCCTTTCAAAGTAATGTGAAGTGGGATGTTTGAAGTTTGCTAAAGTAAAATAAGCATGTCAATCGGCATTGTTCAGCCCCCACAATGACACCCCCCTGCCCCCAACACACTTTTCGTGAGAGACTTCCTGTAGAGATGTGCCGCTAATGAGGGGGCGTGGCACTCACTATAATGGCTGCCAATAATGTCTGTTCATGAAAACTAGGGGGCGGTGTCTAACAGGCGGGGCGTAGAGGATCAGTGATTCACACGGGTCTCAGCGGGGAAGGGGGGGGGTCTTCGTGGCAGTCCAATTAGACACCATTTTGTCCATACAAGCCCCTTCACGCCCTTCCACCCCAGTATATTTGTTATTTGCCAGTATTTTAAAATATATTAATTTACAATATATGTATCATTATTTAACAATATATTATTTAAAAATACATGTACCATTATTTACATGTAGTTTTTATTTAACACTGTATTTATTTAATATATTCATTCATTATTCCCAACATAGCTGTCATTTAACAATGTTTCTTATTTTTAAAATATATATATATTTTAATTGACTTATTTTTATTATTTATAATCATTATATTTTACAAGATTTTAAAATATATTTTTTATTAACAGTATTTTTAAAAAATATATTTGCCATTATTCAACAATATATTTATTATTTAACTATTATTTAGAATATATTTGTCATTACTTAATATATTATTTTAAAACACAGTTGTCATTATTTATCTAGTTGTTTTTAACTATTATTTAAAATATATTTGTCATTATTTAACAATACATTTGCTGTAGTAGTAATCTTTTATTTAGTGAAGGTCCAGGATGGAGTTAGGGTGAAAGGTCACATTTTCATTTTCATCACTTTCCTCCTCCTCTTCTTGGGCAGTGGGAGGAGCGTGGTGCGCATGCGCGGCGCACCTCCACCAGTGAGGGCGGTGGGGGTGCAGGTGTGTTGCGTCTCGCAGAAGATCAGAACTTTGAGTCCAATTCTCCTGGCCCCACGTGAGCACCTCCGCGATGGTTCTGGGCGGGAAGGAGGGAGTCTGAGGATCCGGTCCACCGCCGCCCCCACCCCCTCCTCCTCCTTCATCGGTCCATCATGTTCCAGCAGCTCGGTACCAACAAGAAATGTTTCAGCATCGAGGCTCTGGTCGGGAAGGACGCCACCGGTTCCGAAGAGCCCATCCGGCCCACGGCGCTCCGCTTCCCCGAGGCCATGCACCCCGCCGCCGCCGCCGCAGTGGGGGTTCTAGGCTCCTGCGGGCGGACTTTGTACGCGAGCGGATCGGAGCTTCTGCTCCGGGAGCCCGGGGCGCACGCGCCCGGTCCCGGTGGGCTTTACATGCACGCGTTGCACGTGGGCCCGCAGAACCTGATCGGGCGTCCTCATCAAAACCCGCTCGGCCTTTTCCCGCCATGGATCCTTCGGAACCGGTACTTTCAAGGTCAGCCTCCTCTTTCAAAAAACTTTATTATTTTTATTCATTTAGTCACTATTTTTTTAAATGTCTAAATATAATATATCTCGTTTTTATTTGACATACACAGAAACTTTCCGTTTTTAATGCCAGTAAGAATGTGTTCAACTTTACCTCTTTTACTTTCTTTTACCTTTTTCATTTCACCAAATGAAAAAAGAAAATGTCATGAAATCAAAGACATTGATTACATGAATCAACGTAAATGATCAGTTCATGATCATGAACTCATGAATTAGAAATGAATTACAAATACTTTATTCACGTACAAGAGACATTTTCACGTTGTCATTATGATAATAATCACGGTTATTAATAGTTTAGCGTTACTATTCTCAACCAATCAATCGACAGAAAAAGCCATAAAAACTAAACATCAATAAAAATTTGAATTGCAATTGGATGGATGACTATGAATAATAATAATAAAAAAATCAATTGGCAAATGTAACAAGGATGATGAATTATATCAAGTTTAAAGTAGTTAAAGTCATTTTTGGCATGAAAAGGTGAAAGTGTTTTCTTCTTTTTCTTATTTCATAAATGATATGAATTCATTCATTGTCAAATGAATCCCTTGTTTTACTTCTTTTTATTTTCATGACTCACATTTGACTTTTGGAAAATGTTGTTTTTCGTGTTGAGGAGAAAAACTTGATGTTTTTTAAAGTCTTAAAAAATGAGAAAAATGACTCCTAAGCAAATGTGACGTTTCACGTGAAAGCAAATGAACCTTTGTTAGGCAAAGGTACGCATTTTCCTCGAAATGCAGCATTAAAACTCGTGAAGATTTATTGATTGGCTGTGACTGAAATGCAATGCATGTTCAATGACTTATTCACGGCTTCAACATGAGAAGCAGTCATCAATGGAAGTCATCCTTTCGTTCTGGACTTGACTGGTGTTAGTAATTAAACAAGTATTAAATATCACAGTTTATCTATAACGTAACAGAGCAATACATATCATCAGTGTGTGTGTGTGATGTTTTGTTTGAGAAACACACAAGTATCAAGTACACAAAGTAAGAGTGTAAAGTACCAGTAGTGTTTTTTTAGCCAATCCTACATGTTTCCAAAGACAAAAGACACATTTTTAGCAAAGTCAAGGTCATCTTTTGTCTTTCTTATGGGACTACTGTTAATGTGTACAATTATGTAAGGATGCAGTGGTGTGAAAAAGTGTTTGCCCCCTTCCTGATTTCTTTTTTTTTTGCATGTTTGTCACACTTAAATGTTTCAGATCATCAAAAGAATGTAAATATTAGTCAATACAACACAACTCAACACAAAATGCAGTTTTTGAATGGAACTTTTTATTATTAAGGGAGAAAAAAATCCAAACCCACACGGCCCTGTGTGAAAAAGTGATTGCCCCCCCCCCCTGTTAAAACATAACTGAGATGAATTGAGATCTATCAGTGTGGAAAAGGTCATAAAGCCATTTCTAAAGCTTTGGGACTCCAGCCAACCACAGTGAGAGCCATTATCCACAAATGATGAAAACATGGAACATTGGTGAACATTCCCAGGAGTGGCCGGCCAACCAAAATGACCCCAAGAGCGTAGTGACGACTCATCCAAGAGGTCACAAAAGACCCCACAACAACATCCAAAGAACTGCAGGCCTCACTTGCCTCAGTTAAGGTCAGAGTTCATGACTCCACCATAAGAAAGACACTGGGCAAAAATGGCCTGCATGGCAGAGTTTCAAGACCAAAACCACTGCTGAACAAAAACAACATTAAGACTCGTTTAAATTTTGCCAGAAAACATCTTGATGATCCCCAAGACCTTTGGGAAAATACTCTGTGGTCTGACGAGACAAAAGTTGAACCTTTCGGAAGGTGTGTGTCCCATTACATCTGGCGTAAAAGTAATGCCGCATTTCAGAAAAAGAACATCATAGCAACAGTAAAGTATGGTGGTGGTAGTGTGATGGTCTGGGGCTCTTTTGCTGCTTCAGGACCTGGAAGACTGGCTGTGATAAATGGAACCATGAATTCTGCTGTCTACCAAAAAATCCTGAAGGAGAATGTCCGGCCATCTGTTGGTGACCTCAAGCTGAAACCAACTTGGGTTCTAAAGACTTTGGAGTGGCCTAGTCCAAGTCCTGACCTGAATCCTATTGAGATGCTGTGGCATGACCTTAAAAAGACGCTTCATGCTGGAAAAGCCTCCAATGTGGCTGAATGACAACAATTCTGCAAAGATGAGTGGGACAAAGTTCCTCCCCAGCGCTGTAAGAGACTCATTGCAAGTTATCACAAACGCTTGATTGCAGTTGTTGCTGCTAAGGGGGGCCCAACCACTTATTAGGTTTAGGGGCCCATCACTTTTTCACACAGGGCCATGTAGCTTTGGATGTTTTTCTCCCTTAATAATAAAAAGTTCCATTTAAAAACTGCATTTTGTGTTCAGTTGTGTTGTCACTGACTAATATTTACATTCTTTTGATGATCTGAAACATTTAAGTGTGACAAACATGCCACAAAATAAGCCACCGCTGTGTACAACAATCAATCAATAACAATGAGAAGAAAAGAATGACGCCATGAGTGGAGTCACGTGTACAAATCAGCTTTTTGTTGTTGCTCTACTTCCTCTTTACTTCAAGAAGTACTTTTCACTTTCAAAATTGGCCCTTTTCACATGGCACGGCTGACTCCGCCCCCTCTTTGCCACTCACTCACTGCTAGCGTGATTAGCGACGCAAGTTAATATGCTAATGAGGGCCTAACAAGTCCAAATTTGCGTTCGGTGTCGGGGGAGGGGTGGTTTGGGGGGGACACCAGAGCACCATCTGAGACCTTCATCAAGGTCAAGGGCAGTCATGTGACAGGAGTTTGCTGGCCTGGCGGATCTCGCGTGGCGTGCGAGGCTTCTGTGGCGACCATTTTGAAGGCGACCTTCGACCCGTGGCCTTTGTTTGCCGTCCAACGGACGCAAACCGTCGCGTTTGCATGTCAATGCGACGTCGCCGACGCCGACGCTGCGTCCTGCACGCCATCATTGTCCTCGCCCGCCGCCAAACAACCGACATTTTTGCGTGCGGCGTGACGACCAACGCCAACCTTTTCAGACGAACGCCTCCGACGCCGCGCGCGTTTGTTTTTATGTAAATGAGTCTGGAACACGCCGGCGACGTTTCTGCGAGACGCACGCCAACGCTCCAAACAAATCAGCTCCGCTTTCACAATAAAATGACCGCAAGCTTTCGCCTTTCAGGTGACGGCGGCGGTGGCGGCGGCGCGGAGAACCTGCTGCTGCACGCCCCATTCTCCAGGAAACCCAAACGGATCCGCACGGCCTTCTCGCCCTCGCAGCTGCTGCGTCTGGAACGAGCCTTTGAGAAGAACCACTACGTGGTCGGCGCCGAGAGGAAGCAGCTGGCCGGCGGACTCTGCCTGACCGAGACGCAGGTAGCACGCGCTCACGCGGAACCTTCCTGTTAGCTGCTCAGCTAAATCTTTTCCTGCATGGCTAACACGCCATTCTTCCTCCATTAGCAAACATGATACAGCCACTAAATGCTAAAAACACGTGTTTAACATTCATTTTGTATTTTTAGCATAGTTAGCGCTAGCGTGGCGTGCACTAACTCACGTGATGCTAATGCGCACGTATGCACGTGTGTGTGTTGCAGGTGAAGGTTTGGTTCCAGAACCGCAGAACCAAACACAAACGTCAGAAGTTGGAGGAGGAGACAGCTGAGACGCAGCACAAAAGGTCAAAGGCCAGCCAGCACGTCAGTCGATGGCGAGTGGCCACGCAGCAGGCGGCCTGCGAAGACGTCGACGTCGTCAGCGACGACTAGACTGAGTCGAACACGCGCGCTCACGGACCAATGGTCAGGAACAAACAACGCGGCATGAAAGGCTACGTGGCTAATGCTAATCACGCAACGTACATGTTACATACGCACGTGTTGTACGACATGACGGAGAAGCTTCATCGTTTTGACGTCTTTCAAGGTGGCTCTTGAACGCACCCCCAGGCTGACGTCAGCCTCAAGGACGCTCTTCGCACTTAGCGACCGAAAAATGGCAAATGTTAAAACACGTTTTGTGACGCACCTCCTGCTCAGTCAGGTCACGTGATTAAAGGGAAAAAACTAACGCTAACACACACACACACGCACGCACGCACACGCACACACACTGCAGGACTTCCATGAAGTGAAGCAAAGGTTGAGAATTGATTGAGAACAAAAATAAAATGTTATTTTTTTTTGCATGTCGTGAAGTTGAAAATGTGCCAAGAAAAAAAACAGTCTAATGAAATAAAAATGTGAGTTAAGTATGAAACATTTCCTATTGAGGCAAGAACTGAAGGTGTCAATCAATCAATCGATGGCTGATCAGTGCTTTTTTGGGGGGTTATTTATGTAAAAAAAACCTGTATTCTATGCATCTTTAATAATATTCATGTTTTTTTCCTTCGCTTCCGTTGTCTCGGTCATCTCCAGTAGCTCTTCCGCCTTGCAGATCGTCCGCTCCCGCTGGGGACTCCTCCGAAAGGGGGCGGAGACAACTTTGTACTTCCTGTGTTGAGGCTTGCAAGGAAATAAAAAGAAGTTTGTAGAGTTGCAGTCGTGTGAGCTGCATGTTGTGTACGCCTGGTTACGCGGCGCTTGCTTGCGCCTGTGTTGCCATGGAAACGAGGCCGACACAGAACGTGAAAGGAAACAATGTTTGTAAACGTCAGACGTTTACCACAGCCACGTGTAGCGGATTAGTACATGTCTACTCTATTGCGTAATAATATTAATAATAGTTACTTTATTGTATTATTATTACTGTTATAGCAACAGTAATAATAATAATAATAATACTAACTCATAATAATAAAAGAATAATATTACATTGTTACATTCATAACAATTGTATTAAATAGTAAATGAATAATAATAATAATGTTATTGTAATTATTATTATTATTACTGCACTAATAATGATAATACTAATAAAATATAAATTATATAAAATAATAATAATGATAGTAATAGGTTAACATATATGTAATAATATATATTCTAACAATAAAATACATTAAAATTAAATAAACAAAAATAAAATAAATTACATTATTATTACACTAAATTAAATATATAATATTAATATTAAATATATTAAAAAGTGACATAATAATAACGGTAATAAAAATCATAACGATCATGAATAATGTGGCATAATAATACAATAATCATAGTTGATAATTGTAGGAAAAACAAAAAGAAATGATAATATAATCATAATAACGACAGTAATACTACAAACGTAATGATTAGAATATTAAAGTCAAATAAATCATTGTTATTATGATTATTATTGTAATAACAGTATTATAAAATTATATATAGCAACAATAATGGACTAATAATTATAATACAAAAAAAATTTATCAAAAATTAATCATAGTAATAACGCTATTAAGAAATACAAAATGCCGTCATAAGTTTATAATAATGATCATGATTATTAGGATAACAAAGATCATGTAAGAATAAATCATTGAACAATAATAAAAATAATCCACGTCCATAGTATGTAGTAGTATTAGTACAAAAGTAGTAGTAAAATAGTATGAGTGACGTCCGCGGGAACCGAGAGAGTCGACGACAACTTCGTCCCCGCGCCGGGCCTCACCTGAGGCGGGACAAGCGGGAACGCAAAGGCTCCTGTTGTCATGGCGACGTCACATTGTCTGACGTGGCGTCCCGGTGCCAAGGATGAAGGAGGGAAGGTGTAAATGAGCTCACGCGCTAATCACACGCTTTGAGCAGGAAGTCGCCCGAGCAGAAATAGAAATGTTAAGATTTAAAACAACATTTTGTCGAGGTGTGTCAGCGCTGAGCCACGCCCCCATCACGTGACGAACACTCGCAGAGGTGTGAGTGGTTAATTAGCACGTGTTGTGTTCAAATGAAGGGACGCGACTAGTCAGCTGATGCCATCAATAACAAATCAATAAGTAGCGGAGAGACCGGTAATCACCCCGGCTGTCGTCAGCAAGAATGTTTGAATAAAGTTTCCTGTGATTGACGACAGCAGGTGGGAATCGCGGCGAGGCCAAAAGAAGCTGAGGAAGGAAAGAGAGGAAGGACGGAGAGAAGGCCTTCAAAAGAAGTTTGCCTTTGACGATCACGTGATCACAGGCAAATGAACAGCACGTCGTCACGGTGCCTGGACAAAGATGGCCGCCTGCCATTCAAAAAGGCCGCCTGGTGTTGTTGTTAGCGAGCATTAGTCAAATGCTAACAACAACTTAGTCAAATGTGGACGTACACAACCACTTTAACGCCCTCTAAACATGTCCTCTCAGCTTTCACTTGACGACGAATACTATTTTCACCGACGACTCCTTAGCACTTGTGTTAGCATAGCTTCTAATGCGAGTCTCATGCCTCGCGTGTCAGCTGTGGCGTGTCTTTCAGTGTGTTAGCGTGAATGTAAAAGACGGCGTCCAGGCTTGTCTTAGACTCCGCCCACTCGCTCTGCTGCCTTTCTGTGTCCAAATTGGCTCGTCGGCGGCGTGTTTTCCCGCCTCGTCGCCTCTCTCCTGTAAGAGTGCGAAGTTATAATGATGAGAATTATGCTTTTAATGAAGTGTTAATGAGAGTCATGCAACGATGAATTATGACTTGTGAAGTCCTTGCAGAGACAAACGCTGCTGATTAGCGCGGTGCTAAATAACACAACAGATTGCGGTGCATATGTTTCACATGACAACTTTTAAAGCAACTCGCAGCGAGCGTGATGCGCTGGCTACCACGGCTCAAACTATTATTGTCTTCATCACAACAACACCGCGCCATAAACACGCGCTAGCTAAACGTTCTCAAGGCGATATTTTATCATGAGACAACACACAAATCATGAACATACGCCACGTTAGCTGAGCACAGCAGCGAGCTAGCTAGCTAGCGCAACGCTAAGTGACAGAAAAGTGGACATAAAGTCGATAAAATGACGAAACGTTGACAACAACATGTCACTGTTAGCACTTAGCAGGGAGCTCACTAGCGGGGCTCAAACACTTAACAAGAAAAAAGTCGACACAAGGTCAATAAACTATGAATAGCAGCGAGCTAAATAGCTCAACACTAAATGGCAAAAGTGGACACAAAGTCAAGTAAAATGATGAAATGTTGACATGGCGCTGTTAGCACTTAGCAGGGAGCTAACTAGTTGGACTCAAACTTAGTAAAACAATGAATGACGTCATGTCGCTATCAGCATGTAGCAGCCAGCTAAGTAGCTCGACATAAAGTGACAAAAGTGGACACAAAGTCAATAAAATGAAACACTGATGTCATGACGCTGTTAGCACTTAGCAGCGCGCAAACTAGCTGGACTTGAAATCAATAAAATGACAATAAAAAGTCCCAGAAAAGTGGACACAGTCAACGCAATGATGAAATGTTGACGACGTCATGTCACTGTTAGCACCTAGTTGTGAGCTAACTCACAACAACTGATAATGTGAGCTAACCAACCAGCATCAAAAGCGGCAGGTGTGCCGGTGGGCGTGGTAGAGAGGGGATCACATGACTTACAAGGGAACGCCACCAAGCTGCAGATGGCCGCCCGGATCGCCCGCCTCCCGCTGGACTGCCTCCCGCTCGTCTGGGCTCGTCTCCACGGATCTCCAGTTGGATCTGCTGACCTTTGAACCCGCAGCTGCCGCACGAGCGCCGCGCCACGGACGCGGACAGACGGACGTGCGACGGCGTCAGTCTGCCTCGCGTCTGCGTCTCCGCTTAAGGAAGATTCTTCTGCTTTTCACTTCTTCTTCCTGTGCGTCACATGACCACCTGACGACGGCCCCTTGGTCACATGACAAAGTCGGCAGACGGGAGCAGTCAGTGGACATGATTGACAGGCGGCAACTCTTCAGTAAAAACGCAGAAGCAATAAAAACACAAGTTGAAGCGTTTAATGAGCGATGAGTGTGACACACACGCACACACAGTGATGCCATCATGGCCGCCACAAACGCTTGTGTTGACTGCACATGCTCCCGCCACCTAATGAGGCGCCATGAGCCAAGACACGGCGCCTTCATTAACCACAACGCCAGTGCTCGACACAGATGGAGCGCTAAGACCGCACTTGCCACCTGCTGTGCGTGTGCGCGTGTGTGTGTGAGAGACTGAAAGCAAGCATCGAGTTGTGCGCCGCAAAAAGACATCAGATGTCATGAAGTGTGGTGTTCGGCAGACGATTGTGTTGTCGGCGAAACTAAAAATAAGAAGCGTCACAGGCACACGACGCTAGCGCTAGCAGTGATGCGGTGGCCGTCACGCGCCGCTCGTCCGTTTGTGTCATCTTTGCTGACCTCACACGACGCGGCGCATGCTGGGCTAACGGCCAGCTGCGGCGCAAACAGGTGACGCGCTCGGGAGGCCGCGGGTGTTAAAAGATGGCGAGATAAGAAGTGTTGACTTCACTCGGGGCGCGTTCAGTGGTCGTAGTACGTTAGACGCACGTGAGGGTTCAGCACTAGCTAGAATGCTACCTGCGCCGCGTGTGTGTGTGTGTGTGTGTGTCGAAGCAAACGTGTTACCTTCATTATCACCCCCCATCAGCAGCCTGAGGAACAGCTGAGGTGTTAAAGCGAAACAAGGCGAGTGGGCGGAGCCAACAGCGGGAGGGGGCTTTGCCGAGGTTTACTCACCCCACCGCACGCACGCACACACTTCCTGTTGACTTTCTGCGTGTCTTCAGGTGAAAGGTCAACTCTTCAAGTAAAAATGGCTGCCGCTGCTCACGACACTGTGGGTGGGGCCTGGGGACAGCACTTGATGACATCACAGCGTCTCACCCCCCCCCCCCCCCCCCCCCCCACACACACACACACACACACACTCCGGCAAGACTGCCAACCTCACCTTGGTGGAGGAAGTGACCTTTTCCGGCCAGTCGAGGATGGAAGAGGGGGCGGGGCCAAGGCTTTATTATGTCACAGCAGCAGTTGGGGGGGCGGGGAAAGGGTGTGGGGGCGGTGGGGGTGTTCCCTTTGAGCGGGAACAAAGTCGGATTATCTCGTTCCCAGCAGCAGGAGACTCTTCCATTCCAGGGAACGCCGCCAGTCGTCACGCGGGACACGCCCTCTTTTCGGCTACTATTAGCCACGCTAACGCGGTTATGCGGCTAATAGACATGCTAGCTTGCTAACACACATGTTTGAAGCATGTCGAGTCTTGCTAGCTCACCCCCCCACCCCAAGTGCTTGTATTGTGTCATTATGAGGTGATTAAACACCCCCCCCCCCCACCACTGGGGCCCGCTAATCACACCATCAGCGCTCGCTCTCCTTGGAGGGGAGGGGGTGGAGAGCAGGAGGTTGAAAAGGAGAAGATTTGTGGGGGTTTTTTGTGAGGAGGAAAGAAACAGCTTGGAAGAAGGCCACATGCACGCTAACATGCTAACGCTAGGCCGTGCTTCGCGTCTACGTCCAGAAACGGAGCTAAAAGTCCTGTTTGGACTTGAATTAACCACTGTGGTGATGTCATCACCTTTGACTGGGGGGGGCGGAGCCATCACTCCTCACCGCTGTCAATCACGGCTCTTTGATGTTGTCATCCGACTGGCTGGACGAGCTCAAATGTTGACAGGTGTGTGTGAGAGGCCCCAGGCTCTTCCCGTGGCTCCCCCCACGCCACCAGCCCAGTGTGACAAGGTGTCAGCCCCCCCAAGTCAAGACAATTAAACTAAACGCCTCCCAGCTGGTTCCAGTGTGTTAGCATGTAAACAGCCAACAGCGCCAGAACCTTGCCTGGTTGGGTTATTGGCTAACATTAGCAGGTGTAACGATGCTAACAGCGCCCCCTGGAGGACGTGAGAGTCACCGCTGTTGACAAGAAGTAAAGAAATCAGGAGAGGACATTTGGAGGAGGAAAACATTTCCAGTATTTCAACAGACGGAGGCTGCAGCTGGCAGAGAGAAATAAATACGTCCTCACGTGATGCATATAGCGTGTATATGTTGCCTTTACGCATCACTCATCGTCTGGCATTCGGGTTTCATCCGTCGCTTTATGGCCGCAC